>NC_091984.1:106929686-107094392 GCF_044704955.1 Pristiophorus japonicus | reverse complement strand
CCTCTCTCCCTCCCCCCTCCCCCCTCCCTCTCTCTCCCCCTCTCCCTCTCTCTCCCCCCCTCCCTCTCTCTCCCCCCCCTCTCTCTCCCCCCCCTTTCTCTCCCCCCCTTTCTCTCCCCCCTCCCTCTCTCTCTCCCCCCTCCCTCTCTCTCTCCCCCCTCCCTCTCTCTCCCCCCCTCCCCTCTCTCTCCCCCCCTCCCTCCCCCCTCCCCCCTCTCTCTCCCCCCTCCCTCCCTCCCTCTCTCTCTCTCTCTCTCTCTCTCTCCCCCTCCCTCCCCCCGACCCGACCCGACCCGACGCCACCTACCTGTAAATCTGGTGATGGGGATGGGCCCTGCCCGAAGTCTCGGGCCGGCCCGTTCAGCCTTCAGTCCCGAAAGGCCTGCCTGAAGCACTTTCACACAGGTAGGAAGATGGTTTATTTAATATTTTCTTTGCTTATAAATGTTTATTCAGGTTGGATTTATTTGTATAATATTTGTATAAGTATAAATAAGGATTTATTATAGAATTTAATGACTTCCCTTCCCCCCCCCCCCCCCCCCCCACCTCGTTCTGGACGCCTAATTTGTAACCTGCGCCTGATTTTTTAATGTGTAGAACAGGTTTTTTCAGTTCTACAAAAATCTTCACTTGCTCCATTCTAAGTTAGTTTGGAGTACGTTTTCACTGTGGAAACTTTGAAATCAGGCGTCAGTGGACGGACACGCCCCCTTTTAAAGAAAAAATTCTGTTCCAAAGTGGAACTGTTCTACCTGACTAGAACTGCAGAAAAAAAAATGTGGAGAATTGCGATTTCTAAGATAGTCCGTTCTCCACCAGTTGCTCCTAAAAATCGAGGCGCAAATCATGTGGAAACTTGGGCCCTTTGTGACTATTTAGTAGAAGTGAGATTATTGCTTTTTAACAAAAAAACATGAATTTGAGGAGGAATCATGTGATTAGATTCTTAAAGCTTTTGTTTTAATTTGGATCACTTGAATATTTATTCATTCTTTAGATTTGCTACTTCCCTTGTTAAAAATGTTTTACCGCATGTTCTTGTCACACTCAGCTTGCTTGAAATATGCCTCTTGCAACATCAACTTACATAGAAACAGGAGTAGGCCATTCAGCCTCTTGAGCCTGTTCTGCCATTCAACTAGATCATTGTTGATCTGTGACCTAACTATATATCACTTATTATCTGGTTAACAAAAATCTATCAATCTCAGATTTTAAATTAACAATTGACCTAGCATCAGCTGCCATTTGCAGAAGTGAGTTTCAAATTTCTACCACCGTTTATGTATAAAAATGTTTCCTAACTTCACTCCTGAAAGGTCTGGCTCTAATTTTTAGGCTATGTCACCTAGTCCTAGACTCCCCAAACAGGGACATAGTTTCTCTCTATCTACCCTATCTGTTCCCCTTAATATCTTGAAAGATTCGATCAAATCACTCCTTAACATTCTAAATTCTAGGGAATGCAACCCTAGTTTGTGTAATCTCTCCTCATAATTTAACCCTTCGAGCCCAGGTGTCATTCTGGTAAATCTACGCTGCACTCCCTCCAAGGCCAATATATCCTTACAAAGGTGTGGTCTAACTAGGGCTTTGTATAGCTATAGCATAACCTCTACCCCCTTGTATAGCACCTTTAAGCAACATTTTCCTAGGAGCTTCACAAGCGAGGAAGATAAGGGAAATTTTGGATACCGAGCAGGAGCTGGGAGAAGAGTTAGCAGAGATGACCAAAGATGAGGGCAGAGATAAGTCTAAGGTATATTTAGCAATGAAGCTAGGCAGAGGGGTTTTGGGGCAGAATTTTTCGAGAATAGGGCCATAATGGCTGAAGGCTCTGCTATGGATTATGGCGCAGTGGGTGGTGGGAGGGGGGAACAGTGTAATCCAGACTCAGAAAAGCAGACAATATGAGCTGAGATGCACAATCATTTTCTTTTTTGTAACCTTTTCTGACCACGCAAGCTACCTTAATTTTTCCTGGAAGATTCCAATCAATTCTGTTATTTGCCACTTACTCAGCATAATGAACAGATCTGGGGGTGAAACTGGCCTTCGGCGATAGTACAAAATGGGTGATAATAAATTGGCAGCTCATTTTACAGTCCCCCCCACCCTCCAAAATGTTCTTAAATCAGGTAGTGTGTAAAACAGCTGCCAATTTGCTATTGTTTGTTTTGCGCTTACCGCCCAAGATTGCACCCCTCCAGTCACAAAACAAAATCCATATGGTTAGTGTTAAGGAAAAAGAAGGGAAATTATACATTTCTCTGTGCAGTATATGCCTCCAAACAATGAGGATGAAATAAATAAGTATATTTATAGACAGTTCAGAGAGATATGTAGGAATAATAAGGCAATCATATTGGATGATTTTAACTATTCTAAGATAAACTGGGATAAAGGTAATATATGTGGTCAACGTTGAGAATTATGTTTAGAATGCACCCAAGACTGCTCCCTAAATCAGTATGTTTCTAGTCCAACAAGGAAAGAAGCATTACCTGACCTATTTCTGGAAAATGAAGAGGGGCAAATAACTAAAGTCCATGATGGAGAACGGTTAGGAAATAGTGATCATAATGTTGTTAGGTTCAATGTAAGAATAGAAAACAATAAATTAAGGGTGCTGGACTAGAAAAATAAGGCAAAGTTCAGTGAGATAAGAAAAGGTCTAGCTGAAACTAACTGGGAAGGAAAGATAACAACAGGGCAATGAATCAGCAGTGGGAAATCTTCAAATATGAGATGAACAGTACAAAATGAGATATTTATATACAGTGAAAAGGGAGTGCATCAAAGGATAGAGTTCTGTGAATAATATGTTAAAAATAAACCAACATTTTAAACTGGGGCTAACAATTTAAAAAAAAACTGAGGTGTACAGAAAGTAATAGTGGGGACGTGACAATGGAGATATGAATGGCTAAAAGGGATTATGAAGAGGATTGCAGATAATATAAAAGGTAATAGTAAGGGATCATATGAGCATATTAAAAGTAAAAGAATGATTAAAGAGAGGATAGGTTTTCTCAAAATAAATATTTAACATTAGGTTTTACAAATTATGGTGGAAGTGAGACTGTGGGTGTACCAGAGGATGGAACAATTATTAGTGAACTGTAGAAAAGGAAGGGTTCTAAAAAAGCAGCAGAACTGAAAGTGAGTAAGTCACTGGGCTATGATGGCATGCGCCCAAAGCTGCTCAAAGAAGTCAGAGAGGAAATAGCAGAGGCTCTGACCACAAACTTTTAATCCTCCTTAGATATTCAAATAGTGCCAGTGTACTAGAAAGTTGCCAGTCTTAACACAAGAGAAAGATAAACTGGGCAAACTTTTAGAATTAATAATTTGAAATGAAATTAATGAGCATTTAGAAATGAATAGGACAGACAGCACAACCTTATTAAAGGCAAGTCTTATTTGGCAAATCGAATAGTGTTTTGAAGAAATGACGATATAGATAAAGGGAAAGCTGTAAATGTAATGTATGCAGATTTTTAGAAGGCCAACTTCAAAAATTCAGGTAAATGGTATAAGGTGAAATATACTCACATGGATTAAAAAGTTGGTTGATGAACAGGAAACAAAGACTTATGTTAAATGGTCATTGTTTGGATTGGAGAAGGATTGGAAATTGTGTACCTCAGGGGTCAGTGCTGAGTCCACTTTTGATATATAGATGGTTTGGACTTTGGCATAGGGAACTCAATATTGAAATTTGCTGATGGTACAAAAGTGGAGGATTTGGAAAAGAGCAAGTAAGACTCTAAAAGACTTCAGGACATTTGCAGGTTAGTGGAATGGGCAAACAGGTGGTAGAGGCAATTTACGTGTGACATGATGCATTTAAGAACAAAAAACAAGGAACTGAAGTATAAGCTCAATGGAAAGATGCCAAAACAACAACAACTTGTATTTATATAGCACCTTTAACGTAATAAAACGTCCTAGGGTGCTTTACAGGAGTGTTATAAGACTAAAGGTTTGACACCGAGTCACATAAGGAGAAATTGGGCAGATGACCAAAACTTAGAGGTAGGTTTTAAGGAGCATCTTAAATGAGAAAGAAAGGTGGAGAGGTTTAGGGAGGGAATTCCAGAGTTTAAGGCCTAGGCAGCTGAAGGCACAGCCACCAATAGTTGAGCACCAGGAGGCTGGTCAGGAGTCCATTAGAAGAGTAAAGTCTAGAGGTAGCAAAGGCATGGATGAGGGTTTCAGCAACAGATGAGCTGAGATAGGGATGGAAACGGGCGATGTTACGGAGGTGGAAATAGGCGGTCTTAATTATACCATGAATATCTGGTTGGAAGCTCATTTCAGGGTCAAATATGACACCAAGGTAGTGAATAGTCTGGTTCAGCCTCAGACAGATGCTATGGAGAGGGATGGAATCGGTGGTTAGGGTACAGAGTTTGTGGCAGGGACCAAAGACAGTAGCTTGGGGATCAGTGTCAAAAAGAAATAACTTGCTTTTATATCACGTCTTTCACATCCTCAGAATGTCCCAAAGCACTATTCCAGCAATGAAATAATTTTGAAACATAGTTACTGTTGTAATGTTGAAAATGCAACTGCCAATATGCGCACAGGTATGTCCCACAAATAGCAATTTAATAAATTACCAGATCATCTGTTTTAGGTGTTGGCTGAGGGCTAAATGTTATCCAGTACACCTAGAAAACTCCCCCACTCTTCATCGATTAGTACCCTGTGATCTTTTACATCCAGCTGAAAGGCCAGATGGAGCCTCAGTTTAACATGACATCCGAAAGACGGCACCTCCAACAGTACTGCACTGAAGTGTCAGCCTAGATTATGTGCTTAAGTCTCTGGAGTGGCACTCTGGAGGGGCCCATCAATTTAAGAGATGAGTGGTTAGAAGACATTTCTTTATTGTTAGAGCGTGGAATGGTTTACCACAAGAAATAGTTAACGCAGAAACCATTGCATCTTTAAAGGGAAGAAGAGGAAGGTATAGTGCTATGGGAGATGCAAAGAGATAGCATATTTACAATGGGCCAAGCAGCTTCCGTCTGTACTATAAATTTCTATAGTTCTTTCACTGATTGCCATTGCTTCCTTGATCTTTCATAAGTAATACTCAGAATCAAAAATAATTAGCTGTCATACATTTAATTGAACAAATCACACAATTTGTGTTTGTCTGAAAGTAGCTTATTGTTCCTCCCTCAAGTCTACAGTTCAAGTTGACTTTGGAGCACTTGTATTGAATTCAGCTGGGGCATTGTTTTTAATAAAAACTGCAGCTGGCTTTAAAATCCCTATTGTGATTAGATTTAAACGAACTTTCACCAAGCCAAACCTATACTAACATAAATACTACACATTTGACACATTGACATGCACAGAAGGATTAAAAAACTAGGTGTCAACCTAGTCCAGTTTTAAAGATTTCTCTATGAAGATACGTTTCCCCGAACTTGATTTAAATCGAATATCTAATTACAAAAAGAAAAATAAGTTGCAAATGCTGGAAATCAAATACAAACAGAAATAACTAAGAATACAAAGCGTGGCTGTCAAAGGCACTCTATACAGTACCCTACAAAGGCACCTGCTTCTCTTTCGGGGCTTGCAATTTCTTTCTGTTTTCTGTTCTGAACAAGGGTTTTTTGGTTTACAGATGCTTTGCCCTGCTGTGTATTTCCAGCATTTTCAAATTCCATAATTTACAATGAAGCTTTATTTGCCTTGTACTTCAAAACGTTAATTCACAATTGCGAGAACTTTCATACCAGTATGATTGAGAAACAAACCAAAACTTCAGATATAAACATATAAACACAATTAAGACAATGATGTTACAGTCTAATGGATTCAATTAAAAGAGAACTCAAGTAAATATTTAATACAATGTGTTCTTAAATGCAACTAACAGTGTTGATGCCTGTTTACATTGCAGTTGCCATAATGATTAGAAATCCACAAACAGACATGAACCACAAGTCAAATCAAATTATGAAAGTTGATTTACATTTAGGCTTGTTCAGCTCCTTGCGTTTACACTACTAAATCTGGCTCCCCTGTAGACCCATAAATTAACATGGTGTACAATTCTACCACTGAAAAAGAACAAATTTAAGGAATTCATAAATATTCAGCAGTCAAGTTCATTTCTGTTGGAAAAATTAATTTAGAGCTATTTTATTCTGTTGAAATGATCTATTGAACAATGTTAGGATTATTCAGAAAGATGACTTGGAGACACCATCTACTCATTCTGTTAGGTTTATCTTTTACTGCGCAGAACTCTTCTCGGCGAGATCTTCACGACAAAGTAGACGTGGACTCACTTCTTGTGTAGGAATTTCATCTACTGTAGCAAATAAATACACTGGAATGTTAGCATCCATTTCACCAATAAGGTGAGTGTTGTTGGATGATGCATAAATAATATAATTAGTTTTATTTTCAAAAATACACTTCCAATTGAAAACTCATTCAAATTGTTTAGAATGCTGATGGGTCAATTGTGTTCCATAAGCTCATTTCAAAAGTGAATTTGCTCCATGAACAAACATTTTCCCAGACATTTGTAACCTTGCAACTGGAATGTTTGTTTCTTGTAGGTATGATACCATTGAGTATCCACCAATATCAAGTGTCTCCAGGATTTACTATTCACCTTCGTATGAAATAGTCAAAATAGGATCACAGCATTTACCCAACCAGACAAATAACATTGATAAAAGCACCAGTAATCCACAGGTAATCACCCTACTGAACTAGAACGGAATACGAGATATGGAAATGCCCTTGTAATGTATTGCTTCCACCTACTCATTTGCATGGAGGCTCAATGTGGAATCAGATCAGGAACAGGGAGAGCACAATAGTGGGCAGCATGCATTTGAGAAAGGCCTGAGAGAGTAGGAAGTTTGGTTGCAACAGAGGATGTATGTGAAGGGTTGACCGGGGAGCACTGGCAGAGGAACAGCATGCTCAGTCAGGAGAGAAGGCGGGTGCAGGAGGCTGATCGGGAGAGAAAACAGGATAGTAGAGATCATTTAGAGTTGAGATTTATTGATTCCAGCTTATTAATTTATAGAAAGTAATGAAATATAGACATTAAATAATATTCTACATGTTTAACTTTAATAACAGCTGAAATTTAAGGAATTCTTATACAGCTGTATCTCTCAAAAAATAATTTTTGGTAGCTTGTGATTGGTCATTAATCATAAACTGTGGACAACAATCACAAGTAATAGAATTACTAATCCAATTCAAAAAATTATACACGAGCCAACACGGAACCAATTAGAAAGATCACACATGACCTTATACTCAATCAATCAGAAAGTTCCTGTCATCATCATCATCATAGGCAGTCCCTCGAAGCGAGGATGACTTGCTTCCATGCCAAAAAGGAATGAGTTCACAGGTGTTTCAATGAAGGACCTAATATTCCAGATCCCGAACTACATCTTGGAGGATGGAAGGTGCCTGTGCTTGGATTTTTTTAACGTGTGGTGGCCGTTGCACACCAGCCACCACACGGGCTTGACAGAGTTAGGTCTTGGTCCATTGGCAAGGATTACCCGAGTCGACTGGAGAGCAGCTCTGCTGCACGGACGGAGCGCGCACACCTATAGCAGTGTGGGCTGGCTCGTGCTGCCCCTGGGCCCTCACCTCTTCTGGCCCCCAGACTCACGCCTCTCCTGGGCCCCGGTCACTTCCTTATACAAACTCTTGCCGCTCCTTCGCCCCTCCTGCTGTGCCTGTCCACACTGCAATCAGCGACCTGACTTCGTAGCCGTCGCCCTCCTGCAGTGGTATGCTGATGGTCTTGCAGGCCGGGACCGTGCCGATTTCCGGACCAGGTCGCTGCACACTGCTCCCTCTAAAAGCTCCTGTATGAGACTTTAGACAAACAGGACAAAAAAATGTATTGGGCAGATAGACAGATCAGGCAGAGCAATGAGGCTACCGAGCATTAAAACGTTTCCATCTGTTCAGTCAACTCTATAAATATGCTTTGTGCCTACAATGAGGAAGCGACCAGACCCACACTGCTTTTACCCATAAAAGGTGAGCATCCTGAGTTTTCTAGTTCAGTTTATGATCAAGAGGAAATGGATGACCATTGAGTTACATCGCGTGCACTGCACAGAAACAGGCCATCGGGCCTAACTGCTGGTGTTTATGCTCCACATGAGCCTCCTCCCATGCTACTTCATCGAACCCTAACAGCATATTTTTCTATTCCTTTCTCCCTCATGTGCTCATCTAGATTCCCCTTAAATGCATCTATGCTATTTGCCTCAACTACTCCTTGTTTTAGCACATTCCACATTCTTACCATTCTTTGGGTAAAGAAGTTTCCCCTGAATTCCCTATTGGATTTATTAATGACTATCTTATAGTTATAACCTCTAGTTTTGGACTCCCCCACAAGTGGAAATATTTTCTTTACGTTTACCCCATCAAATCCTTTCATTATCTTAAAGACCTCCACTAGGTCAGCCCCTCAGCCTTCTCTTTTCTAGAGAAAAAAGCCCCAGCCTGTTCAGCCTTTCCTGATAAGTATATGCTTTCAGTTCTGGTACCGTTCTGGTGGATCTTTTTTTTGCATCTTCTCCAATGTATCTTTTTTATAATATGGAGACCAGGGGGCCGAAATTCAGCCTCCCAAATAGGCCACTTACCACCAGAAAGCTGCGGCCAGGCAGCGGATTCGAGCGGCCGCCGACTTCCGGTCCAATGGCCGCCATGATCGAAATTCACCCCGGGGATTTTTCTGGCAGTCCCCACTTCCGCTCGCTGCTGACGACCGTCCTAAGTGTGTCCTAAGTTAAGAAAGCAAATGGCATGTTGGCCTTCATAGCAAGGGGATTTGAGTACAGGGGCAGGGAGGTGTTGCTATAGTTGTACAGGGCATTGGTGAGGCCACACCTGGAGTATTGTGTACAGTTTTGGTCTCCTAACCTGAGGAAGGACAATCTTGCTATTGAGGGAGTGCAGCGAAGGTTCACCAGACTGATTCCCGGGATGGCGGGACTGATCTATCAAGAAAGACTGGATCAACTGGGCTTGTATTCACTGGAGTTCAGAAGAATGAGAGGGGACCTCATAGAAACATATAAAATTCTGACGGGGTTAGACAGGTTAGATGCAGGAAGAATGTTCCCAATGTTGGGGAAGTCCAGAACCAGAGGTCACAGTCTAAGGATAAGGGGTAAGCCATTTAGGACCGAGATGCGGAGGAACTTCTTCACCCAGAGAGTGGTGAACCTGTGGAATTCTCTACCACAGAAAGTTGTTGAGGCCAATTCACTAAATATATTCAAAAAGGAGTTAGATGAGGTCCTTACTACTAGGGGGATCAAGGGGTATGGCGAGAAAGCAGGAATGGGGTACTGAAGTTGAATGTTCAGCCATGAACTCATTGAATGGCGGTGCAGGCTAGAAAGGCCGAATGGCCTACTCCTGCACCTATTTTCTATGTTTCTATGTCATTAAAGGGCGCACTGCTGATCTCCCGCACCTCCATGACACCCCCCGCCCAATTTAGCTGGAAAAATCCACGACCGCCGTGCGGTGTTCCCGACAACTTTTTCTGTTGGTGCACCTTCCTTTCACTGTGTGAGCCACAGCAGCGCTGCGACCCTTCAAGAGGAGGGTGCACTGTTGCAGCCGCCATTTTTCTTTTTGCCGGGCAACTTCCTGATCGGCCTGACAATTATGGCCCCTCCTGGTGGCCCAGTGGACCGAAGCTAAATAATCGCTGGTTCTCTCCCCTTTAAATGAGGGGAGAGACACGCGCACTGACATCAGCACCACTCCGCCGCTGACTGACAGCGGTGGAGACTCCGTCCCGCCCCCACTTTCACCCCTCTAGAATACGTACCGCCCCCATATGACCAACTTCCAGTCCGCTCCAAAAAAATTGCCAAAGAGCTGAAAATCGATCAAGAGTCCACCTCATCTGACGCGACAGTAAAAACAATGGAAAATGTTAGATGTGCCAAGTTTCTAGCGGAGGTGAATTTCTAACCCCAGAACTGTGCATTGTTCTCCAAGTGTGGTCTCAGCTCTATCCCTCTAGACATGAACCCCAGTACTTGGTTGCTTCTTTATGGCTTTATTAACCTGCATCGGTATGTTTAATGATTTGTGTATCTGTACCCCTAGATCCCTTTGCTACTCTACCCCATTCAGACTGTTATTATCAAAACAGTATGTGGC
This sequence comes from Pristiophorus japonicus, assembly GCF_044704955.1. Taxonomy (NCBI): domain Eukaryota; kingdom Metazoa; phylum Chordata; class Chondrichthyes; family Pristiophoridae; genus Pristiophorus; species Pristiophorus japonicus. The sequence continues at coordinate 107,084,177 of NC_091984.1, read as the reverse complement.
CTCTTTATTCTTCCTACAAAAATACACCACCTCACACTTATCTGTACTGAAATTCATTTGACAATTACACGCCCATTCTGCACCATACTAATGGCCCAGATTTTGTTGTAATAATAACAGCGAGGCAATCAGCGCTCACCATTATTACAGGGTAAGTCTGACAGACTTTCTCCACCTAGTCTGACAGCAACTTCCTGTACATGTTTTAAATATAATTTATAGTTCATGTTTTCTTTACTTCCTGGTTTGCAGTTTGCATGTCTCATTGAAGATACTTCAATCTGATTGGTTGAAGAGCTTTGCTGTTCATTTCCCTGCTCACAGATGCCACAGATCCTCTGTAGATGGTCATATTTGTCCTTTGTATTAACCGACCTCCCAACTTGGCGTTGTTCGCAAATTTCAAAATTGTACTTCAATTCCTGAGTACAAATCATTAATGTAAATTGTGAACAACAGTGGTCCTAGCTCCAATCCCTGTGGAACACCACTCCCCACCTTTTACCAGTCTGACCAATTCAAATTGGATCATGAACGTACTGAATAATCAGTCTGTGATATCCCATGAGCAATGTGGCCATAGTCACCAGCCTTATTGACATTCCTTGGTCTTGCTACTGAGCCTGTTCTCCCTTACCTCTGGCAAAGCTATCGCTGCTCCTGGGTCAAAAGTTGTTGGTATGGCCAACCATTACAGGGACAGGTTCAAAGGTACACAGGTGACCATGGTCGGGGGGAATGGGTGACTACCCCTTATCAAATTCTGGTTTAACCATTGTCCTTTACTCCCACTAAATTCCTGAGCTAAACTGGGTAATTATGGGGAGGCATTAAGTGGAGAGAAAATCAATTGGAGATCAATTTGTAGACTACTCTCAAGTGCCTTCTAGCTTGTTCAGAGTGATATTAGTAGATGCCTGGGAGCAGGCTGTCTAACTACTCTCAGCCACGATGTACAGAAGACACCTCAAGTCGCTGGTGATATATCACCAACGATGTCTCCGCAAGATCCTGCCAATCCCCTGGGAGGACAGGCACACCAACATCAGTGTCCTCGTCCAGGCTAACATCCCCAGCATTGAAGCACTGACCACACTCGATCAGCTTTGCTGGGCAGATCACATAGTTCGCATGCCAGACACGAGACTCCCTAAGCAAATGCTCTATGCAGAGCTCCTTCATGGCAAATGAGCCAAAGGTGGACAGCGGAAACATTACAAGGACCCCCTCAAAGCCTCCCTGATAAAGTGCGAAATCACCACTGACACCTGGGAATTCTTGGCCGAAGACCGCCTTAGGTGGAGAAAGTGTATCCGGGAGGGCGTTGAGCTCTTCGAATCTCAACACCGAGAGCGTGAAGAGGTCAAGTGCAGGCAGCGGAAGGAGTGTGCGGCAAACCAGTCCCACCCATCCCTTCCCTCGATGAATATCTGTCCCATCTGTGACAGAGTCTGTGGCTCTCATATTGGATTGTTCAGCCACCAAAGAACTCACTTCAGAAGCAAGTCTTCTTCAATTCCGAGTGACTGCCTATGATGATGATGACAATAGGTAATAGAGGTATCACAGCATACACAAACTCCAAGCTTTAGTCAATGATCATACTAAATGAGATAATGTAATACTGCACTTCTTCAATTTCTCGCTCATACAAGATTATTCTGTACTGTTCCTCTGAAATACAACATGGACACCATTGTATAGATTTCAGAAATTTTTTTTTACTTTGCAGATAAAACAAGCCCCTCATCAAGACATCTTGTTTCACATGGGGCATAACTATTTTAAAATAAGTTAAAATGCTTATGGAAATGATCCAGTATTATTTATTAGGTGACCCTTTGTGGGCAACTTAAAGGGGATACATTTGGATAGCACCTATTAAGCTGCTGATACACTTACCAAATATCATTCAGTGGAATGAGCCAGTAGTGATGTGAAATTTGCCAGTTAAGTCCCACATGAAATGATTTGATGCTGATCAAAAGGTTCATCCTCTTAGAGCAGAACTGGATCGCAATCTTGAAGTACATAAGAGGATAACAAGTGAGGGACTAGGCCATCTATCTTCATTCTTCAAATTATCCATCGCATAACAAATATACTTCTACATTTTTGGCATTTTTGAGGAAATTTGAGTAGCGCTGCTATTGCAAAGGGAGAAAGATTGTCAAAATTAAAAACATATATATATAAAAATACTGTTCTTTTTCTAGGTGAACAAACTGGTAAACAGCCCAGGTGAAGGGTCATTAAATAATGCAGGAAATAGGTGAATCATTTGGATAGCTCAGTGCCACCATGATGTTGAAGATGTCTTAAAAGAGATTATATTATACCTTCTATTTTGATGACTTGAAGAATGAGGAAGACCCTACCAAGAGAATTTATATCTTGCCCTGCAAATTGAGAAAACTATTAAAATATTTTGAAGTATGGTCATGAGTTTTGGTAACAACATGCAGAAAGTGGTCCAAAAATGTGGATAGTATCAGGCACTGGAGTAACCCAAGTATTGAATGTTGATTTGTGGAAGTATATCTAAGTTTAGAAATGTGAGTATTTTTAACTATTTATTTGCACTTTCAGTATCTTAACTGGCATTGTTTTCTAAACCCAGATTTCACATTTAAACACAACTTTGGACAGAGCAATTGAGGCTGCAAATAGTATGAAGAAAACCACCAGGAGGATGGTTAAGACTTTGTCCACTGACTTGGCCAAAGCGGAGTACTATAAATATTTGTATGATTTCTAATATTTTTCTTGTACTGTAGATGAGCCCAGTTTGGTGGTGTGCAATATTAAATATCAGAATTTTGTAATGTCCAGAATAGGAATACATTGCTTTTTCTTAACCAATGCACTAATTTGCAATATTCAGTTAGACAATTGTTTTGGACATTTTCATCATTGTTCCAGTAGTTCCCAATAATCTTTTGGGTCCGAATACAAAACTTCTCAACTTGCGTCTGGGACTTATTGAACAACAGGTGGCTTATTGGGTGAGGCAAATGAGGCACTGCCTGCCTCAACTAAACTTCCAGTGAGGAAGTTGTGGTTGTGTCTTGGACTCGGAGTGGCTGTCAGCTCTCCCTTTTGATGGTCAAGTAGCTACTGATACAGTTGGGTTTTTTGCCATTTCATCACACATGACAGGCAGATTACTGGCTTGTGTCCTGGATTGTGCAAAGTACCCATTTGAATAGTAACAAACTGGTTTGATCAGGTATGCATAGCTTATGTCTCACCTGTCAAAAAAGTCACAAGCCATCACTGCCAATAACAAAGAAGGCAACTCTTAACCATACCCAAGCCATATAGCACCATTATCTTCATTGGTAGTAGAAAGCTCACCTTGACCTCTTCAACTAATTGACCATTTCATTACCTGCTTTCCTAAAGGTCATCGGATACATGATCATCACCTGGCTCTGTGCCCACCTCTCCCATCACTCCTGTTCAAATGCCTTCAGTCAGATTTCTGCCCTCTCCATAACACAAAGACTGCCCTGATCAATGATCCTCTGTGATTGTAATTAGAAAGCGTTATCCCTCCTTGTCCTCCTCAACCTCTCTACTTCGCACAGTCACCATCTTTCTCCACCATCTCTTTACTGTGTATCTCCATTGTACCACCCTCACTTGATTCTACTCCTTCTTGTTCCATCATAGCTTGACTATATCCTGCAATGGCTTCTCAACACACAGTCACCTTGAGAATGCACTCGAGCTCAATCCTTGGCGTTTTCTTATACCCCATCTGCATCACCACCACCTCTGACTCTATAATCACCGCACGGCAAAGGAGCACCATATTGTGAGGAACTTGGTTTAATATTTAAAATAGTGAACAGCTTTAGGAGGCTTCTTTAGAACCTCAATCCCAAAGTCTAGTAAATAGACATTTTATATAAAAACTAAAGAGTGAAACACAATTATTTTTATATATTATCTGTGATGAAAATAAATCAAAAGATTTTTCAGGAAGAAGAAAATCATGGAAGGTTCTGCAAAAAGCTACATTGCAATTCCTTATCTTAACACGTACTATGTATGGACTACATCCAGTGATACTGCACACTTAGTATTCAGTGAGGCAAAAGATATTGAGGCACTGTTACAAAACTCAGTTGTGAATGTTTCTCATCTCCTTTGTGTAAAAAATCTCTGGTTAAGTGTATTTGCTGCAAAACAATTGGTTTGACATGTTCATCTGTTAATATGTTAATACGTGAAGATTGTTCTATATATTTGTTTTTAGGGATTGCAGACATTTTGGAATAAACAATTTTGGTAAAGTTTATAATTAAACAATTTATCTAGTCTGTTTATTTTTTCTGTGCCATATCAGCAATAACTGCTCATAGAATTATCATGCGTTAACTGGATGGGGATAATTAAAAGGGAGAGATCAGGGTGACAAAAGGCCTTCAGAAAGGTTCAAAAGGCAGTTGAACTCTTAGCAGCTTTTGCCAAGGCTGAAGGGAGCAATAACTAAAACTTGGAAACAAAAATGAAGTAAAAGTATGTACAGGTACCCGCATGAGGACATATAACAAGTTTTTTGTAGTCTGACCTGCCTCTCATTCCTCCACTGGTTATTCTCTTCCAAATACCCCAAATATAGGAAGCCCTGGAAGCCAGTAATGATGCTGGGGGCAAACAATTACAATAATTGCCTCAAAAACGCATGAGAACCTAAGTGCCAACAGAAAAAGACACAAACAACAGTTAAGACATGGCTGAAATACATTTACCTTCACATTATTTTCCATCACCTTATAACTGTAGCCACCCATTTAACATAAGCAATAGAAACAGGAGTAGGCTATTTGGTCCCTCGAGCCTGCTTCGCCATTCAATAAGATCATGGCTGATCTGATCCTGGCCGCAACTCCACTTCCCTGCCCGCTCCCCATAAGCCTTGACTCCCTTATCATTCAAAAATCTGTCTATCTCTACCTTAAATATATTCAAAGACCCAGCCTCCACAGCTTTCTGGGGTAGAGAATTCCAAAGATTCACGACCCTCTGAGAGAAGAAATTCCTCCTCATTTCTGTTTTAGATGGATGACCCCTTATTCTGAAACTATTCCCCCTAGTTCTAGATTCCCCCACAAGGTGAAATATCCTCTCTGCATCTACCCTGTCAAGCCCCCTCAGAATCTTATATGTTTCAGTAAGATCACCTCTCATTCTTCTAAACTCCAATGAGTCTAGGCCCAGCCTGCTCAACCTTTCTTCATATGACAACCCCTTCATCTCAGGAATCAACTCATGAACCTTCTCTGAACTGCCTTCAATGTAAGTATATCCCTCCTTAAATAAGGAGACCAAAGCTATACGCAATACTCCAGATGTGATCTCACCAATACCCAGTACTGTTGTAGCAGGACTTCCCTACTTTTATACTCCATCCCCTTTGCAATAAAGGCCAGCATTCCATTTACCTTCCTGATTACTTGCTGTACCTGCATGGTAACAGTTTGCGTTTCATGCACAAGAACCCCTAGATCCCTCTGTACTACAGCATTTTGTAATCGCTCCCCATTTAAATAATAATTTCCGTTTTTACATGGTCACGACTACAAACAATTGTCCTGCATGATTACATAATGGGAACTGGCATGCAGGATGTCTCCATCCCAAAATTAATATTTAAATGAAGCTCTAGCCTGGTTAATGTGGGTGCTTCTTGCATCGTTCACTGATTTCATGTCTCATCGGGATTGCCTGCTTTACACCTATAAGCAGACGTGATTGGAAAATTCAGACCAATAACTCCTGGTGAGAGACAGTTACAGAGGTGCTAAAAGTTCGCAGTTGCTAACCATCCTCTGTGAACCTTAACATATTTGACTCACCCAGTCTGCCCCGCACACTTTCCAGCAGGGATCATTGGAAAATAATCAGGAATGAAAACCCTACTGGGTGGTGACTTTCCTCTCCTTAGCCAGTGTTTGATTTTACTGGTTTCATGCATTTAAAGATCAGAACAGACTATCTTTTGATCAGAAGTTCAAATAGGTTAATTTCAATGAATTAATAAACACCACTGTGCTTTGATATAAAATAGTTTAATCGATGGTCTAGACTTTATAAGTGGTCCAATCATGCAAATTGATCATATCTGTCAGGATATGCAACATTGTATATGGGGATATCAACTAAATAATTCTAAAGAGGTATGAAATGTGGTGGTGTGGTGTCTGGTAAACTACTTCAAAAAGGTGCTTAGCACAAGCATGGAGTTTGGCACCCACCTCAACCTGGCAAGAGCTTCATTTAAGCTTCATCAAAGATTAAAAGATTGAGTTCCTAACAAGGATCATGTTCTAATAGTTTGCTGCTTGACCAGCCAAAGGCTGTATTTCACTCCCAGCTTCAATGTTACGATAGCTGTGATACAAACCTGGTTACAGAGAATTGTACAAAAAGATAAAACCAAGCGAATTTTATACAATCATAACATTTTACAGCAGAAAAGGAGGCCATTTAGCTCATTGCACCTGTGTCAGCTGACTGATGGAGCCATCCATTTAGGCCCATTACCCTAACTTTAACCCATACAATTTTAAAATTAACTTAAAAAAATATATTTATCCGCTTCCCTTTTAAAATATATTAAGGATTCTGCTTCCACCACTGTTACTGATAAGGCATTCCATGTCCTAACAACCCACTGCATAAAAAAATTGGCATGTCAGATTATATCATTCAAAACTAAAGCAGATATTTACTGGTCATCCAAAGATATTATTACAAAGGTCAATTGATCAATTATGCATTTTATTGTTGTATGTATGTTTCTGCCACATTTTTGTGCTTCAAATTAATTTATTATTTGCTCCAGACTGTACACTTCTGGTCTGTGTATTATCGATCATTTTAAGGACAGCTTGGTAGTGCAGCACCTCAAAGCTAAATCCAGTAATCAGTTTACTGCAAACAGGGTAATTATTAATCCTCAAGTACGTAGCTAAGCACAGATTAAGAAAAGGTACAGCTTTCAGATAGTTAGAGACCAGAGACTAGACTTTCCACTTCACATCGCCCCTATATCGCCCAAAGCGGCCTTTCATCGCCCATTTTGACAAAAAAGTGGAAATTCAGGCTGGATCGTCGCCGAAAAATTATCCCCCTGACTTTCGGCTCACATCACCAATCTGATCGCCGAGGGGATTGCCCACACATCGCCCATTCTAACTTTCGGCACATCGCCAGCACATCACCGGGCTGAATAGTCACTTTTCCCGGACTTTACTCACAGAGCTCAGCACTACGGACGCCATTTTGACGCCATTTTGAATATCGGAGGAAAGGAGGGAGGCTGCAAAAACACGAGTGCTCTAATCATTTGTGAGTTATGTGTATTTGACAGATAAATCCAGTCAAATTTAAACATATTATTTATTATAATTATATTTTCATTTATTTTCATAGAAAGTAGAAAAGGCATTTATATAAACAGTGAAAGAATGGGGACTGCATCTTCTCTGCCATTACTTGTAAGTGCAGAACTGCTGGCATTTGAGCTTGAGTTAAGTGAAGGGGTCAATCGTAGAAGTTGCAGAGAAACGTGTGGACGTATGAGGAGACCTTACAGCCAAAGAACTTACAAGTAAAAGCAATCTTACCTGAACTTGTCTGATAAAGTGTGCTTTCGGAGGTTGCGTTTCTGAAAGGAGGTCATCGATGCGATTTGTCAGCTCATCAAGGGGGATCTGCAGCCTGCCAGCACCATCAGGACCGCACTGCCCGTTGAGGTAAAGGTTACTGCGGCACTATCCTTCTACGCATCGGGCTCCTTTCAGGCTTCAGCTGGCGACATCTGCCGTATCTCTCAGCATGCCACACACTGCTTCATTCGACAGGTGACTCAAGCCTTTTATGCTCGCAGGATGGATTTTATAAACTATCCTATGAGCAGGGAGGGCTTTGGGGTTCTCGAGAATAGCAAACTTCCCCAAAGTGCAGGGAGCAATAGACTGCACGCATATCGCCCTGAAATCACCTTTACAGAATGCGGAGGTGTTTCGTAACTGAAAGGGATTTCATTCGCTAAATGTGCAGCTCGTTGACGACCACAACCAGATTATCATGGCAGTTAATGCTAATTTTCCAGGCAACATCCATGATGCACACATCCTGCGTAAGAGTGCTGTCTCTGACCTGTTTGCCAATCAGCCACAAGATCATGGTTGGATGCTGGCGGATAAAGGATATGGCCTTGTCAGCTGGCTCATGACACCCCTGCTTAACCCCGTTACTAAGGCTGAGAACCGTTACAATGAAAGCCACATTGTTACACGCAACATCGTCGAAAAGACAATTGGAGTCCTAAAGCAGTGCTTCAGATGCCTGGACCACTCAGGAGGCAGCCTACAGTACCATCCTGACCAGGTTGCTGAGTTTATTGCGGCATTCGTCGGACCCCCTCGCCTCATTAGACGGCGCCGAGATGACGTCCGAAATCTCGGCCCACTGCCACCCCGGGTTAACTCGCCCCACCTTGCATACACCTCCTCAACAAGGACCTTGTTTGCCTCATCTGAGAAGGGCTTGGCCCTTTTGCGAGCCTCCTCCACATCCGATGATGATGCTGCTGACATTTTGATAACTTTTATAATATTTTGAACTCACATTTTCGACTACATTCTTTCAAATGTTTTAATCACCTTTTGCTCTCTTAATCCTCTCTTAATCCGTTCTTAATCTTAATTCTCTTTTAATCCTCTCAATGTTAATCCAAGCTCTCTCCTCCTTCTTGCTCTCTCTCTCTCTCTCCCACCACAATCGACCTTACTGCGCATGTGTGGATGACCCCTGATCTCCCGAAACGCGCAAAATGCTGTCAACTGTAAAAAAAAATCGCATGCGCAGAAGGCCGTTGCTAGGGAAGCTTTTGCCTTCCACATCACTGGCCGTTTGTTGGGCGAGCATCACATCGCTGACCTTTTGCATCGCCCATTTGACATCGCTGGCCTATCATCGAGTGGAAAATCGCTAACCAAAAAATGGGCGATGAGCCACTGATCGGTAAGGCTGGGACATTGAACATCGCTGGAACATCGCCCATTTTTTGGGCAATAGACAGCAAAGTGGAAAGTCTAGCCTCATGTTATTTATGAGGACCACTGATACACTGTTACAGAGAGAAAAAAGTTAATGTAAAAAATGTAACACTCAGGAATAGAGGCTAATTGTATCACCCCACATTTTTATGTATATATATTACTAGGCAGCTGTGAATTTCAACAAAATAATTCAAGGAGGCGATTCAGATGACATCTTAAGTGATCTTGCTGAAGTCTCCACTCCACGTACCTTTTTTCTAGAACCACTTAGGGTGGCATTGCATAAGATGGCTCTCTTTACTTGAGAGCAGGTTTTTGAATGCTTATTGGTGTATAATTAAATGATCATTACCAGCATTTTGAGAAGGGGAAATTATTTTTTGAAAAGAGTAATTAATTTGGTTAGCAGAACAGGCATCCGTATATAAATTGGAACAAATTTAAAGGGGGTGTGAGAACAGAGAGACAATGCACACATTATTGAAGGTGGCAGGACAGGTTAACAAAGCAGTTAATAAAGCATATGGGATCCTGGGCTTCATAAGAACATAAGAACATAAGAATTAGGAACAGGAGTAGGCCATCTAGCCCCTCGAGCCTGCTCCGCCATTCAACAAGATCATGGCTGATCAGGCCGTGGACTCAGCTCCACTTACCCGCCCGCTCCCCATAACCCTTAATTCTCTTATTGGTTAAAAATTCCGTTATTGGTTAAAAATTCCCTTATTGGTTAAAATTTCCCTTATTGGTTAAAATAAATAGAGACATTAGTCGAGAAATTCGATTTTAGCAACAACGGTATTTTTTTTGCCAAAATTACTGTTTTCGCTTCGCTACCACTAGTAGGCCGGATATTCAGCCTTTAATTTGCACAGCAGTAAAAATCGGCATTGCACGAGGATTCGCGGCACAAACCGCGAATTTCGGCAACTTTAGTCCGAGGCCGATAGCGCTGCGAGAGAGGCCTTGGGAGGAGGGAAAAACTTTTTTTTAAATTAGGAAAAAAAAAATTCACAAAACATTCACAAAACCCTTATCTACTAAATCGCTTTAACTTACCTTTTTGCGGGTCTTCATACTTACCGCTGCTGGCAGGGCCACAACAACAGGATCTGGGCGCAGAATATGGGTGCGGAGAGAACCAAATTTTTGGTGAAAATGCTATTTCGAGTCTTGCTCCTCTCCCTAGCAGTATGTGGAAAACGTCACCGCAAAAAGGTGCCCGAAGTTCCCGCCAACCGGTTTTTTGCCAGATATGGTGAAATATCGCCAAAAGCCCAGTTGCAAAGTCGTGAATTTCTAGCCCATCTACATAGAGTACAAAAGCCTGGAAATTATGCTAAACTGATATAAAATACGAGTTTGGCTCCAGCTGAAATATTGTGTCCAATTCTGGGCACCACACTTTAAGAAGGATGTGAAGGCTTTGGAGAGGGTACAGAAGAGATTTACTAGAATGGTTCCAGGGATGAGGGATTACAGTTACGTGGATAGACTGGAGAAGCTGGGGTTATTCTCATTGGAGCAGAGAAGGCTAAGAGGAGGTTTAATAGAGGTGTTTAAAATCATGAAGGGTTTAGATAGAGTAAATAAAGAGAAACGACTTCCAATGGCTGAAGGCTCAGTAACTAGAGGGCACAGATTTAATGTGATTGGCAAAAGAACCAGAGGCAAAATGAGGAAAAATATTTTTACATAACGAGTGGTTAGGATTTGGAATGCACTGCCTGATAGGGTGGTAGATACAGATTCAATAGTAGCCTTCAAAAGGGAATTGGATAAATACTTGAAGGAGAAAAAATTGCAGGGATATGGGGAAAGAGCGGGGAAGTGGGACTGACTGGATTGTTCTTCGAAAGAGCTGGCACAGACTTGATGGGCCGAATGGCCTTGTTCTGTACTGTACTGTTTTATAATTCTATCAAGTCAGAACTTATTGGAAAAAGTTTTACACGGATGCTGAAAATTTGAAAAGGTTGTGTAGATAATTATAGTTCAAGACATGAATCACCACCCATACTTGCTTGAAAAATAGCACTGCAGTTACAAAGACTGAACAGTAGAGGGTGCAGCAATTCTTCTAACATCATCTGAAACATCATATATCTAGTAAGTCCTATTGAAATAGTCTGTGCTGATTTTTATTCTATCTGTCTATATATATATAGATATATATGTTGTAGACATACGAACTTGGGATTTAATACCATAAACTGGGAAAAAGTATTGTTACTTTTTAAAAAGATGCAAAAAAGTGCAAGAGTCATTCTTAAAGATTTCAAAAATACCCTTAACTAAAATAAATCTATTATTTTATAGCATAACAGTATCAGAATTCAGTCTTATTATGTTACAGGTCATCTCATCCCACCCAAAGAGCCCGCAGGAACTTTTGTAACCAAGTCTTCTTGACTTGAGACAATAGTTTGTAGTGAATGAAAACAATAGCGCCTCTAATTACATTACATTTAAATACTTTCTTCAGTCAAATCAAGACAATACATTTTTGTACTCTAATATGTCTCAATACTTATCAGATTACTGTAATTTTTAAGATGTCTATCATTAAATGAATACATTTATTCATTCATGAGACTAATAATTCTCTTGACAATAGATTCTATACTGACCTATCCCACCTGCACAATGGATTTCGTGACAACTAGGCCAGGAGTAGAGTTCTGGTTATTGCTCCTAAACTCTGATATTACATCTCCAAGTCAACAAGACCTATTGGACATTTAATTATCCACCATAAGCTTTCAAAAAGAGGGCCATTTTATGCAGTGTCATTGTACATTCTGCGTCATTTACCGTATGACAAAAAAAAATAGAATGTAGCCATGAAGTGGTTTCACAAGAAATAGAAGCACTTAGTTTTCTTGGTGATGCTGTTTCAAGCAAATTGTTTACCATAAAAAAATGAATGAAATTCACTTAAATATTTTATTGCAATATTTCAGTGTATTATACATTGAACAGAATCATTCATTAGTTCACTGAGACCAAAACTAAACCAAATTGTATTTTATATCTTCATAATCATCGACAGTCATGAAGTAAGCTGCGGAGCTTCAGAATTCCAATGCAATCCTTTGCTTATGCCAACCTTCTCTGATAGCATAAAATGAGGTAATCAGCCATTCAGACCAGGAAGGTCCCAAGTTTGACCTTTGCCTTGTGCTGTGTTGGCTGATTTCAGCTGGGGCAGCAGTCGGGTGCTACAATGGCTCTCAGCACCCCTGGACCAGGGAGGCAAAAATTAAACAAATAATGGCCTCTGCTGGAAAATGGCAAATGTGGATATTGGAGGAGATCAATCAGGCGACTCTGTGATGTCCTCTGCACAGCCTACCAACACTCATCGCTTCTGCACAGTCGATGCACACACTTTAAGAACAGATTTTGATGGCAAATTTTATATCAGTTATGGAGCATCAGACATAGGCTTTAAAAAAACTGTGGATCTGAAATACAAACTATCATCTCAAAAATTTGAATGCAATCTTAAAATTGTAGAACACCGTGGTGCACCTTGGCATTATCATTTATAAATATGAGAACCGTAAGCATTGATAAAGTATGGCAATAAGTATTTAAGGCAGTTTTTCGTTTCATAAATTTCATATTAAAATGGATTCTATAAATTCATATGCATAAAAATCTAAATTTGAACCTGTTCATAGTCCTTTAAATCAATGACATCTTGTGATATGATTGACAGCAGATAATCCACCGACAATGCAAATTTAACATTTATCAGAGAAATTAAAAAACAATGACTGAGACTATATACCTACTTAGAAATATCAGTTTCTCCCAAATTCTCCCCTCCTTTCCTAAGTGGTTACTCATGCTGGGGGGAGCACTCTCAAACCTCTGGTACAGTCCCTCATTCAAGGGACTATTCTTCATTGATGATACTAGACAGCAAGTGTCCGCAGGCTTTAAGACCATAGAAAGCAGACACAGCAAAGCCTGACACACTCCTCACTATGGGGTCAAGTTTCGGGCCGTGCCTAGAACGAAGCAGCCCCGATATGGACGCGCGTTTTTCGCGCCTAAAAGCTCGACAAAAATCTACCTTGTAATTCTCGGGCTCCTTGCTGGTCCCTGGGAGCTCGGCGTGGCGCGCAGACAGCAGCGGGGGGGCGGAGCCACAGAGTTGCGCCGATTCTGCAAGTGGAGGGGGACGGGGCTAAGTCAAATGAGGGAACGTTATGCCGGCAGCCCCGCGTGTGCGCGTTGGAGCGCACACACACGCGCAGTAGCCCCGAAACATTGGCACTCAGCCATTTTTAAAGGAACTTAAAGAAAAGTGCTGATTTGTCTCGTGGACCTCTGGAAAGGCTTGGGATTGAATTTTGGTGATTTTTGGTGTCTGAAGGAGTGCTTTTAGCAGCCCTGTTGAATAAATCACCTGCTGAAATAAGTGCTGCTTTTCACTGCTAAACTTCCAGAACAGGTGCTGCATAGGTGCATGCAAATTAAGGACTGTATGTTTTGAAAAATAAGAGTGTCAATTTGATACAGCAATGGAACAACGTCCACCAAGAACAAAGAATTTGTTGCATGAGGAAGTGGAGATATTAGTAAACGTCATTGAGCAGAGATGGCAGGGGCTAGATACCAGCAACAGAGGTCGCATAAAAGTGCCACCTAAAGAAATGAAGAAACGCTGGAACCAAGTTGCAGAAGATTACTGCGCAGTGGTGCATACCCTGAGATCTGGAAGCCAATGTAAAAGGAAATGGCACGACCTTGGTCAAGTAATTAGTGTAAGTAATATTTTCATTTTTTAATGTAATCGTAATTGTAAATGTGACTATCTCTAAGTCCCACCCTGCAGAAAGACGCACTCTGTAAAAAGTTATATTTACTCTTTGCAGAAGAAATTGGCCCACAACAAAAGGGAAGCAACTCGGACAGGAGGAAGCACGCCCAATCTGCATCCACTGACACCCTTGGAACAGAGGGTAGCTCCTATGATGAGTCGTACATGGAGAAAAGCAATCAGTACAGCACAAGCTGGGCCCGCACGCGAGGAAGAAGGTTAGTCCTGAAAATGCATTGTGGCCCTTCAAATCAACCTGCTGACTGGCCTGCTATGTGTGAGAGTACTAATGCCACCCATGCGGCCCCCTCCCTTGCTGTTAAACATTTGACTGTTCTGATGTATTTTGCAGAACATGATGATGATAATGATGATGATAATGATGATGATGATGCTGCCAACCACGAGGATCCTGAAGATACAGAACAAGAACCAGTACAACCAGATGCGGACGATCCAGACTGGATGATGGCGGCGATGACTGAAATATCTAAAGAGAAAGAAGAGCTTCCAAATTAATGTTTATGAGCCCCCATTAAGGGGCATCAGAGTTTCAATCCCTTGCATAGGTTCTGGTTCCACCTTCCATGGTTTTGATTCTAATGTTGTGGGTCCCAGTGGTGCTGGTGATATAATGGGGCAGTTTACACCCATTCACCCACCATCCCAGCCCATGGCTCGCATTCGAGTGCTGTCGTTTGGAACACCGAGCGTCCCACCATCCCAGCCTGCACCTCCCAGTGTAGTGGTGCCGCGAGGCACACCCAGGCAGAGGAGAAGGAGATTGGAGACACGCTCTCCTGAGATGCAGCGTGCAACAGATGTGGCTCAGGTTGCAGCATTGGGTATGGAGACCAATGAGCTTACCCGATCACTCATTGGTAGCGTCAGTGCAGTGGGTGAAGAGGTGACGGTCCTGACGGGAGAAATAGCAGTAATGACACGGGAACTTAGGGAGGGAATGTCCGAGGGAGTGCAATCGACGGCACAGGCCATCAGGGAGGGCATGCAAGTGACGGCACAGGCCCTCATGGAGATAGCTGCTGCAATAAGGGCACACAGCCCAGCCAATCAAATGACACCCCCATGAAGAAGTGAACATTCACTGAGATATGGATGAGAAATGGTTGCTGCCTTTCTTTGCTGCATTTGTTCTTGTTCTTGATGTAGCTGGTAGTAGCATTTTTCAAATTGAAATTGTTTTGTAAGTTTTGTAACTTTACAACTTATAAGTGATCTTAGGGTTTTTAAGTGATCTTATAGTGTAAATGCTCTCACTTTTTGTAACTTATTTAATTTTGCACCTAAAAGTGATCCTGAAGTTTAAGTGGTCTTAAACGTGCAAGATTTTTCACATTGAAATTGTTCTGTAACTTTACAAGTTTATAAGTGATCTTAAAGTTTTTAAGTGATCTTCAAGAGTCATATTAAAAAGTGAAGTTTGATACAACAAATATTTTATTACAGTGATGTTAACTTTTCAATAAAATATTTTTTCATTAAGACTGAATCATCTTCCATTAACACAACACACGTAGGAACAACTCCAAAGAATAAATTAATTTGAAAAATTGTTAATTAAAAAAAATTGAGTTTAACAATTGTTGTGCCTTCTCTCTTAATTACATAAAGCATAACATATTTACAGTTGTTCAGCATCATTTGTTCAGTCTTTTATTATAGCATCACTTTACTTAAACTAAGCATATGCCAGACCAGTGCAGGCAAGGCAAAAATGAAACTCCACACAAATGCAACTTTTGCTTAACCGTAACTGTAAATGCAAATGTGAATATCCACAATGTAAGTTCATGCAAAGCGTTCATAAATGAGCTGCTGATGCAACAGTTTAGCAGCCGCGTAACTGCCACTAGGTACTGGTCTTCGGGGGGGGGGGGTGGTGGTACTGGTGCTAGATCGCCAGGCTGATTGCCCTCCCCTAGGTCCTCGCCAGCCTCTTCTTCCGTCTCTCATAGAAACATAGAAACATAGAAACATAGAAAATAGGTGCAGGAGTAGGCCATTCGGCCCTTCTAGCCTGCACCGCCATTCAATGAGTTCATGGCTGAACATTCAACTTCAGTACCCCATTCCTGCTTTCTCGCCATACCCCTTGATCCCCCTAGCAGTAAGGACCTCATCTAACTCCTTTTTGAATATATTTAGTGAATTGGCCTCAACAACTTTCTGTGGTAGAGAATTCCACAGGTTCACCACTCTCTGGGTGAAGAAGTTCCTCCGCATCTCGGTCCTAAATGGCTTACCCCTTATCCTTAGACTGTGACCCCTGGTTCTGGACTTCCCCAACATTGGGAACATTCTTCCTGCATCTAACCTGTCTAACCCCGTCAGAATTTTATATGTTTCTATGAGGTCCCCTCTCATTCTTCTGAACTCCAGTGAATACAAGCCCAGTTGATCCAGTCTTTCTTGATAGGTCAGTCCCGCCATCCCGGGAATCAGTCTGGTGAACCTTCGCTGCACTCCCTCAATAGCAAGAATGTCCTTCCTCAGGTTAGGAGACCAAAACTGTACACAATACTCCAGGTGTGGCCTCACCAATGCCCTGTACAACTGTAGCAACACCTCCCTGCCCCTGTACCCCTCCTCCTCGCCGGTTGGCTCTTCCGTCTCCCCTTCTTTTGGAGGTGGACCTACAGCCCGATCTGGCATGACTTGTCCTCTCCTTAGAGCTAGGTTATGCAGCATGCAACACACCACAATAAACTCAGTGACTTGGTCAGGGTGGTACTGTAGGCTGCCACCAGAATGATCCAGACATCTGAAGCATTGCTTTAAGACTCCAATTGTCTTTTCAATGATGTTGCGGGTCGCTATGTGACTTTCATTGTAACGCTTCTCTGCTTCAGTGATGGGATTATGCAGTGGGATCATCAGCCAACTGGCAAGTCCATATCCCTTATCCCCAAGCATCCAACCTTTTGGCTGATTGACAAACAGGTCAGGGATAGCACTCTCACATAGGATGTGCGCATCATGGATGCTGCCAGGAAATGTAGCATTTACTGTCATGATTATTTGGTTGTGGTCGACAAAAAGCTGCAGATTTAGGGAGTGGAACCCCTTTCTGTTATGAAACACCTCCGCGTTCTTTAAAGGGGCTTTCAGAGCAATGTGCGTGCAATCTATTACTTCCTGTACCTTGGGGAAGTGTGATATTCTGTAGAAACCCAAAGCCCTCTCAGTCTATGCCTCCCTGGTCATTGGGAAGCTTATGAAGTCCATCCTGCGAGCGTAAAGGGCTTCAGTCACCTGCTGAATGCAGCAGTGTGTGGCATGGTGAGAGATATGGCAGATGTTGCCAACTGAAGCTTGAAAAGATCCCGATGCATAGAAGGCTAGGGCAGCAGTAACCTTCACCTCAATGGACAGTGTGGTTCTGATGGTGCTGGAAGGCTGCAGATCCCCCTTGATGAGCTGGCAAATCCCATCGATGACCTTCCGGAAGCGCAGCCTCCTAAGACACGTATTTTCAGACAAGTTGAGGTAAGATTGCTTTTCCAAGTACCTTCGTTGGCTGTACGCTCGTGTCCTCTGTCTCTGCCTATGCATTACTCTGCCACCTCTTCGATTGATCCTTTCAGAAACCAGCGTGAAGCAGTTATAAGTAATGGCAGAGAAAGCATAGGCCCCATCACTATCAATAATTACTTTCACTAAATTAAACTAATCTCTCTACTCTCTACTCTCTACTCTCTCTACACTGTATACCAGTCAGTCTAATAGGCCCCAACAATATCAATAATTCTTTTCACTATCTATAAAAGCACTTTTCACAAAAAAATGCCTATACAATAGCTACTATTAATATATATACCATAATATAATATTCTGAGTTGATCTATCTATAAATAACTCTAAATAACTCACAACTATTTAGCTCGTTTTTTTCTGTTGTCTCCACCCTTCCTCTGATCTTCAAAATGGCGCCCGTAGTGCCCATTTCCTTCTGTAAAGCTCGGGAAAAGCAACTATTTCTCAGTGATGTTTTCGGTCTGCCATCAGCCCGGCGAAGTGCCGGCTATGTGCCGAAAGTTGGGATGGACCTTGTGTGGGCGATCTGTTCGCCGATCATGGTGAAACCATGGAATGTCGGACCAGAACCTATACAAGTGTTTGAAAAACTGATGTCTGTTGATGTGGACTGATACATATTAAGTTTAAAAGTCTCCCCTGAAGACATTTCAGTCAACCCCGCACCCACCCTTGGTCTGTATTGTCTGCATCTGGTTCTTCTGGATCTTCTTCTGTATCTTCAGGATCTTCAGGATTGGCATCATCATCTTCAAAATATAACGGAACAATCAAATGGTTAGCAGCACAGGAGGGGGCAGGAAGGGTGGCATGAGTAATCTCACACATAGCAGGCCAGGCAGCAGGTTGATTTGAAGGGCCACGATGAATTTTCAGGACTTACCCCCTCCCTCGCGTGTGGGCCCAGCTTGTGCTGTACTGATTGTTTTTCTCCAGGTACAACTCATCAAAGCAGCGACCCTCTCTTCCAAGGGTGTCAGTGGATGCAGATTTGTCATGCTTCCACCTGTTCAAGTTCTTTCCCTTTTATTGTGGGCCAATTTCTTCTGCAAAGATTAAAATTAACTTTTTACAGAATGCGTCTTTCTGCAGGGTGGGACATATACAGATGGTCACATTTACAATTGAGATTCCATTGAAAAATGAAAATATTACTTACACTAACTACTTGACCAAGGTCATGTTATTTTGTTTTACACTGGCTTCCAGATCTCCTGGTATGCACCACTGCGCAGTAATCTTCTGCAACTAGGTTCCAGCGTTTCTTCATTTCTTTGACTGCCACTTTTGTGCGACCTCTGTTGCTGGTATCCAGCTCCTGCCGTCTCTGCTCAATCACATTAACTAGTGTCTCCACTTCCTCATGCAAGCGTCGTCCGTGTACTGTAGTTAGATGACAGAGGATGGGACGAACTTGGATCAACCTGGAGGCGACGATGGTTGAACAGGTTCCCGTTGGTTCTATAGTTTAGTTCCACTCCAGCGGGGAGCTTGTTGTGAGTGAGATGGAGCATTGCATTGAGGAAGGTCGAGAAGAGCGATGGCGCGATGACGCAGCACTGCTTGATCCCAGTCCGGACGTGCTACAGTTAGGGTACAGTGTGAATTTCTGCGGTGCCCTGTTACAGAAAGACAATGGAAGCCTTAAGAGAATATACATTGTGCACTCACCAGAATGATGCCAACAATGAGAAACTGTAGTTATCAGTGTTAGCATTGGCTCAGTGTCAGAATTTTGCGGGTCATTTGGGAAGAATTATAGAAGATGACAAGGACACAGCAGAGAGTTGAAATTCTTCATAACTGTTTGTAACTGTGAGTGGGTGGGATTCCCCCTGTCTTTCCATTAGATAAAACAAACACTTGAATGGGTTGCACACACATTTTTGCGGGAAATGGTGCAGTATAAATTAATGGGGCTCAAGATGGAAAAAGCACCAGGGCCAGATTTAAAAAGGAAGACTTGGATTTATATAGTGCCTTTCACGACCACTGGATGTCTCAAAGTGCTTTACAGCCAATGGAGTACTTTTAGAGTGTAGTCACTGTTGTAATGTAGGAAACGCAGCAGCCAATTTGCGCACAAGCAAACTACCATAAACAGCAATGTGATAACTGTTATGTATGTAACCGTTGGCAACCCTTTATCACACTACCACCAGAGGGCCTACCTGTTGGAGTCCCAAGGGATCCCAGCATCCCTTGGGAATACTGTATATAAGCAGGTTTCCTGTACCAGCATTCTGGAGTTCAATTAAAGGAGCTAAGGTCACACTTACTCATTGCATACAGTTTCATCCTTTATTATGAGCATAATAATTGGCGACAAGGTAATAAACAACCGCGCAAAAATGCAAAGGACTGTTGGTATCCTGGAGAAATTCTCAGAAGGGGACGATTGGAAGGCCTTCGTGGAGAGACTCGACCAATATTTTGTGGCCAACGAGCTGAAAGGGGACGAGAACATTGCCAAATGGAGAGCGATCTTCCTTACCGTCTGTGGGGCAACAACCTATGGCCTCATGAAGAATCTTCTAGCTCCGGTGAAACCTACAACCAAATCCCATGAAGAGTTGTGTACGCTGGTACGGGAGCACTTAAATCCGAAGGAAAGCGTTTTGATGGCGAGGTATCGGTTCTACACGTGTCAACGGTCGAAGGGCCAGGAAGTGGTGAGCTACGTTGCCGAACTAAGACGCCTTGCAGGACATTGCGAATTCGATGGATTCCTTGAACAAATGCTAAGAGACTTTTTTGTGCTTGGTATTGGCCATGAGGTAATCCTTTGCAAACTATTGACTGTTGAAACACCGAACCTGAGCAAAGCCATAACGATAGCCCAGGCATTTATGTCCACCAGCGAAACACCAAACAAATTTCGCAGCATAAAGAGGTTTCGGCTATTCCTGTGCACAAAGTAACGTCGTTTCAAAGCAGGAATATACATAGCAGAACGTAAACGCCGGCTGCTGCACGACTTCAGATGACCGAGTGTCCATCAATCGTTAATGCGAGGCAGTTAACACCTTGTTGGCGTTGTGGAGGTGATCATCGGCCCCATCAATGCCGCTTCAAACACTATGTGTGCAACGGCTGCAGAACAATGGGACACCTCCAGCGAATGTGCAGGCGAGCTGCAAACCACCACATTGCAGAGGAAGATCGATCCATGGTGGATCAGGCTGAACTAGAGACTCGAACCAAGGAGGCAGATGGGAATAGGGTACACACCTTCACCACGAAATGTCCACCGATCATGTGAAAAGTTGAACTGAACGAAATTCCAGTATCCATGGAACTGGACACAGGTGCGAGTCAGTCTATAATAAGCAAAAAGGCCTCCGACAGGCTGTGGTGCAACAAGGCACATAAGCCAAAGCTCAGCCCCATGCACACCAAGCTAAGAACTTACGCCAAAGAGCTGATCCCTGTAATTGGCAGTGCAGAAGTAAAAGTCTCCTATGATGGAGCAGTGCACAAACTTCCACTATGGATCGTGCCAGGGGATGGCCCCACACTGTTCAGCAGAAGCTGGCTGGGAAAAATTTGCTGGAACTGGGATGACATCCGAGCGCTTTCGTCCGTCGACGACGCCTCATATGCCCAGGTTCTGAGCAGATTCCCATCATTGTTCGAGCCAGGCATTGGAAGTTTCTCGGGCGCGAAAGTGCAGATCCATTTGGTTCCCGGTACATGACCCAGCCACCACAAGGTACCGTATACGCTGCGAGTGAAAGTGGAAATTGAACTGGACAGGCTGCAGCAAGAGTGCATCATTGCGCCGGTGGAATTCAACAAGTGGGCCACTCCGATTGTCCCGGTACTCAAAGGTGACGGCACGGTCCGAATTTGCGGGGACTATAAAATAACGATTAACCATTTTTCGCTACAAGACCAGCACCCGCTACCCAAGGCAGACGACCTATTTGCGACCCTGGTTGGAGGAAAGACGTTCACCAAGTTGGACCTGACCTCGGCCTACATGACGTAGAACTGGAGGAATCTTCGAAAGGCCTCACCTGCATCAACACGCACAAAGGTCTATAACAGATGGCCGTTTGAGATTCGTTCGGCCGTGGCAATTTTCCAATGGAACATGGAGAGCCTGCTAAAGTCGGTTCCACGCACCGTGGTTTTTCAGGACGACATACTGGTCACAAGTCGGGACACCATCGAATACTTGAAGAACCTGGAAGAGATTCTAAGTCAGCTAGATTGTGTGGGAATCAAGTTGAAATGCTCGAAGTGTGTTTTCCTGGCGCCAGAGGTTGAGTTCTTGGAAAGAAGAATCGCAGCAGACGGCATCAGACCCACCGACGCCAAGATGGAGACCACCAAGAACGAGCCGAGACCACAGAACGTGACGGAGCTGCGGTCATTTCTGGGACTCCTCAACTATTTCGGTAATTTCCTACCCGGGTTAAGCAGCTTGCTAGAACCCCTATGTGTGCTACTGCGCAAGGGAGACGACTGGGTATGGGGGAATTCACAAGAGGCTGCCTTTGAGAAAGCCAGAAATCTGTTATGTTCAAACAAACTGCTTGTCCTGTATAACCCATGTAAACGATTACTGCTAGCTTGCGATATGTCGTCTTACGGGGCCGGGTGTGTGTTGCAACAGGCTAACGAATCGGGAATTTTGCAACCGGTCGCTTATGCGTCCAGGAGTCTGTCCAAGGCCGAAAGGGGCTACAGCATGATTGACAAAGAAGCTCTGGCATGCATTTACAGGGTGAAAAAAATGCACTAGTACTTGTTTGGTCTGAAGTTTGAGCTAGAAACTGACCATAAGCTGCTCATATAGCTATTCTCAGAGAGCAAAGGGATTAACAACAATGCCTCTGCCCACATCCAAAGATGGGCGCTCATGCTGTCAGCATACAACTATGTAATTCGCTACAGATCGGGCACAGAAAACTGCGTTGATGCTCTCAGTTGGCTACCATTGCCCACCACCGGAGTAGAAATGGCACAGCCTGCAGACTTGCCCATGGTAATGGATTCATTCGAAAACGAAAAGTCACCCGTTATGGCCCGTCAGATCAGGACCTGGACCAGCCAGGATCCTTTGCTTTCCCTGGTAAAAAAAACTGTGTCCTCCATGGGAGCTGGTCCAGCGTCCCAGCGGAGATGCAGGAAGAGATTAAACCATTCCACAGGCACAAAGACGAAATGTCCTTACAGGCGGACTGTCTTTTGTGGGGTAATCGCGTGGTCTTGCCCAAGAAAGGCGGAGATACGTTCATACGCAACCTACACAGCACCCACCCAGGCATTGTAATGATGAAAGCCATAGCCAGATCCCATGTATAGTGGCCCGGCATTGACTCAGATTTAGAGTCATGCGTGCGCCAGTGCAACACTTGCTCTCAATTGAGCAATGCACCCAGAGAGGCACCGCTAAGTTTGTGGTCATGGCACTCCAAACCGTGGTCTAGATCCACATTGACTTTGCAGGCCCGTTTCTAGGCAAAATGTTCTTGGCTGTTGTGAATGCTTATTGAAAATGGATTGAATGTGTAATAATGTCTGTAAGCACGTCCACCGCCACCATCGAAAGCCTACGAGCTATGTTTGCCACACACGGCCTGCCTGATGTCCTTGTCAGCAACAATGGGCCGTGTTTCACCAGTGCTGAATTCAAGGAATTCATGACCCACAATGGGATCAAGCACGTCACATCTACCCCGTTCAAGGTTGCATCCAACGGCCAGGCAGAACGGGCAGTTCAGACCATCAAGCAAAGCTTGAAACGCGTGTTGGAAGGCTCCCTGCAGACCCGACTGTCCCGAGTCCTGCTCAGCTACCGCGCCAGATCCCACTCGCTCACCAGGGTTCCCCCAGCCGAGCTGCTCATGAAAAGGGTGCTCAAAACAAGGCTCTCTTTTGTCCACCCTGATCTCCATGATCACGTCGAGGGCAGGCAGCAGCAACAAAGCATGTACCATGATCACGCAAGTTTGTCACACGATATTGAGGTCAATGACCCTGTGTTTGTACTCAATTATGGACATGATCCCAAATGGCTTGCTGGCATGGTCATAGCCAAAGAAGGGAGTAGGGTGTTTCAGGTCAAATTGGCCAATGGACTAATGTGCAGAAAGTATTTGGACCAAACCAAATTGCGGTTCACTAATAGCTACGAGCAACCCAAAGAGGACACCACCAACTTCGACCCTCCAACACACACACAAGTGACAACCGACATCACGGTTGACCACGAAGCCAAACTCACCATCCCCAGCAGCCCGGTAAGGCCAACTGCCCAGCAGCCCAGTGAAGAACCAACCAACTCACCCACACCTGTATTTGTACCGAGACGATCGACAAGGGAGCGAAAAGCCACAGGTCATCTCACCCTGTAAATAAGTGTACTATTGACTTTTCGAGGGAGTGATGTTATGTATGTAATCCTTGGCAACTTGTATCACACCACCACCAACGGGCTTACCCCTTGGGAGCACTGTATATAAGCAGGCCTCCCATGCTGTACCAGCACTCTGGAGTTCAATTAAAGGAACTAAGGTCACACTTACTCATTGCATACAGTACTCAGTTTCATCCTTTATTATGAGCATAATAATAACAACCAGAAAATCTGTTTTTGTTATGTTGATTGAGGGATAAATATTGGCCAGGACATCGGGCATAAGTCCCCTGCTCTTCTTTGAAATAGTGCCATGAGATCTTTTATGTCCACTTGAGAGAGCAGATGGGGCCTCGGTTTAACGTCTCGTCCGAAAAATGTCACCTCCGACAGTGTAGCACTGCACTGGAGTGTCAGCTTACAATTTTTGTGCTCAAGTTCCTGGAGTGGGACTTGAACCCACAACCTTCTGACTCAGGGGCAAGTGTGCTATCCAAAGCTGACACACATTTAATTTATCTTAGGGTACTGAATGAAATGTCTGAGGTTTTAGTGATGCCCTTTTAAAAGTTCACTCCAGGTTTTGAGTATATAATCTCAGCTGATACTCCAGTGGAGTACTGAGGATGTGTTACACCATTAAATGTGTAAAAGATTCCATGGCACTATTCAAAGAAAAACAGGGGCATTCTCCTGGTGTTCTGGTCAATATTTAGCTCTCAACCAACACAATTTATCACATTGCTGTTTGTGGGACCTTGCAGTGCGCAATTTGGCTGCCATATTTCCCTACATTACAACAGTGACTACAACTCAAAAGTACTTCATTGACTGTGAAGCACTATATAAAGGCACACTCTTTCTTTATGAGGAGAGACTTGAGATATTGGGACTATTTCTGGCAGAGAGATTTTTTTTTAATTATAAAGGGCTTTGATAGGGTAACTCGGCAAAGACTATTTCTTCTGGTAGGGAAGTCAGTGAAGTGTGGTCATCAATTTCAAATAATCATTAAGACAGAGGGGTGGATGAGGAGATTTTTTTCTAAACCTTGGAGAGAACATGGAATGCATTGCCACAGGGAGTAATTGAGGCAGTTTTAAGTGAAAAGATAAGCATTTGAAGAAGAGAATGATACCAAGTGAGGAAGATAAATCTGCCACGCTGTAATCAAATCACTATAATATCAATGAAGGGAAGGTAGTGATGATGGAAGATTTCAATTATCCACTTATAAGGTGAACAAACAAAAGACAGACACAAGAAATGAGAGCCTTCCTGAAACAATTATTGATGCATTCAACAAATGCTTCTTAATTTAGTATGTGTGAAGTAGCACCAGAGAGGATAATATCCCAGGTTTAGTGATCAGTAATAAGCCACAGTTGATAGGACACACAAGAGCATCTTGCTGACTCATACCACTCCATTTTCAGATTTAAAATGCAAGCCTATAAAAATTTAGGGGTAATAGTATACTGATTGCAAATTTTAAAAGGCTCAGTTTACACAAATGAAGATTCCTGGCAGCAATTAAATGGGAGAGGGAGCAGGGTGAGGGTCATTGCAACATGCAAAAGAAATTGGACTTTTTAAAAAAACATGGAGTGTTTAATTAGAGAAAGCCACAATGGGACTGAGTAGGCTTCATCCAGTCTTTACTTACTCAACTTTCACTCAAAAAGGGTATTTTACATCTTATAAAATGAGGAGTAATGTTTTGGATAAAAGTATAAAAAGCAGTTAACATTAACAAAAAATTATGGAAACTAAGATTAATTTAGAAAGGATAGTTGAACATAGCCAAAAGTAATGTAAAAGCATCTTTCTTTGCTTATGTTAGGAGGTAGAGGTGAGTTGAAGAACAGAGTGGCCGAAGAGTTGTAGACTTATTCGTGCTCTGATTCAGGGCAAGGACTACATACAATAGATGGATTACGCTCGAGTGTTCTTGATCCATCTCGCAGCATGCTACTCGCTACCACCTCAGTAAAATCCAAACACTGCACGAGGTAGAAAGAGCCATAAGGCAGCTTAAGAACAACAAAGCTTCAGGAGCAGATGGAGTCCCTGCTGAGGCACTAAAGTATTGCGGAGAGGCACTACTGGCGCAAATACTTGACCTCATCTCTCTCATCTGGAGGGAGGAGAGCATGCCGGGAGATCTCAGAAATGCAGTGATCGTGACCATCTTTAAAAAAGGGGACAAGTCCGACTGCGGCAACTACAGAGGAATCTCCTGATTATCAGCCACTGGGAAGATCGTCGCTAGAGTCCTCCTCAACCGTCTTCTCCCTGTGGCCGAGGAGCTCCTCCCGGAATCACAGTGCGGATTTCGTCCCCTACGGGACACAACAGACATGATTTTTGCAGTGCGACAGCTGCAGGAAAAATGCAGGGAGCAGCGCCAGCCCTTATACATGGCCTTCTTCGACCTTACAAAGGCCTTTGACACTGTCAACCGCGAGGGTCTATGGAGCACCCTCTTCCGTTTCGGATGCCCCCAAATGTTCATCCTCCGCCTGCTCCACGACGACATGCAGGCCGTGATCCTTACCAACGGATCCATTACAGACCCAATCCACGTCCGGACTGGGATTAAACAGGTCTGTGTCATCGCCCCAACCCTCTTCTCAATCTTCCTCGCTGCCATGCTCCACCTCACAGTCGACAAGCTCCCCGCTGAAGTGGAACTAAACTACAGAACCAGTGGAAAGCTGTTCAACCAACGCCGTCTCTAGGCCAAGTCCAAGACCACCCCAACCTCTGTCGTCGAGCTACAGTATGTGGATGACGCCTGTGTCTGCGCACATATAGCTGAACTCCAGGACATAGTCAACGTATTTACTAAGGCGTACGAAAGCATGGGCCTTATGCGAACAATCGGCAAGACAAAGTTTCTCCATCAGCCTGTCCTTACCACAAAGCACTGTCCCTCAGTCTTCAAGATCCACTGTGCGGCCCTGGACAACGTGGACCACTTCCCGTATCTCGGGAGCCTCTGATCAACAAGATTGGCGACGAGTTCCAACACTGCCTCCAGTGCAGCCTTCGGCTGCCTAAGGAAAAGAGTGTTTGAAGACCAGGCCCTCAAAACTGCCACCAATCTCATGGTCTACAGGGCTGTAGTAATAGCCACCCTTCTGTATGGCTCAGAAACATGGACCATGTAAAGTTGACACCTTAAGCCGCTGGAGAAATACCACCAACGATGTCTTCGCAAGATCCTACAAATCCCCTGGAGGACAGACACACCAACATTAGCATCCTTGACTAGGCCAACATCGAAGCACTGACCACACTTGATCAGCTCTGCTGGGCAGCCACATAATTCGCATGCCAGACTCGAGACTCCCAAAGCAAACGCTCTACTTGGAACTCCTTCACGGCAAATGAGCCAAAGGTGGGCAGCGGAAACGTTAGAAGGACACCCTCAAAGCCTCCCTGATAAAGTGCAACAATCCCACTGACACCTGGGAGACCCTGGCCAAAGACCGCCCTAAGTGGAGGAAGCGCATCCGGGAGGGCGCTGAGCACCAAGTCTCGTTGCCGAGAACGTGCAGAAATCAAGCACAGGCAGCGGAAAGAGCGTGCAGCAAACCTGTCCCACCCACCCCTTCCCTCAACGACTATCTGCCCTACCTGTGACAGAGACTGTGGTTCTTGTATTTGAGTGTACAGTACCTAAGAACTCATGTTAAGAGTGGAAGCAAGTCTTCCTCGATTCCGAGGGATTGCCTATGATGATGATATTTGAGGTAATGGGGCCAGGGGAACTAAGAGCCACTCATTTAAATTGAGAAAGCAGTAAGTGAGGTTAGATGTGAGAAAGTTTTATTTTTCTGAGGGTGATTGATCTGTGCAGCAGCAGTCCCGAGGTTGTATTGTCTGACATTACTCCTTCAAGGAGACGGTAGACGCATTTTTGGAAAACGGTGAGATTGTGCAAAAGGGAACATTTAGGGTAATAACCAGCGCATTGGGGTCTCCTGGGGCTTGCCTCATCACCTTTGAGGGGATGGAGAGGCATATTTGACATAGGCCTCTTGAATTAACTACAGGTATCTTTTTATTTTGCCGCTTTTTGGAGGTGGGAGAAGGAAACACGGGGAGATGAGAATGAGTCCCATAAGAAGTGGGACGAGTGCCTATGAGCTCGATGGCCTTTTCTCATCCTGAGTACATAGCACACAAGGATAATGAGAAATCAGGGCAATAGCAAGAGTTTAGTTTTGAATTGCTTTAGCAAAAAGTCAGAAATGATGAGCTGAATGGCCACCTTCTGTGCTGTAAATGTTGACAGTTTTATGATTTGGTAATTAAAGTATTGTGTTACATACAATACACTTCTGCTCAGATGATGATCAGACCACTATGCACTTCTGCAGCTTTATACCTAAACAAGCCTGTTTATTTATTATGCACGCCGATAATCGGAATTCTCAGTTTTCAGAATAAGGAGTAATACATTGACTTGTGGCTGAAGATTGAAAAAAAAACAGAAAGAAAGTGTAAGATTCGGCAAAAACATAGACAGCAAAAACTTAAAACTTTTGGACATTGCTTGGACACATTTTCTGTTACTGCAGAGAGCAGACAGCACTGACCTGGGGCAGGTCCAAACATGTTTAACTTGAATACACATCAGCTGGGCAGGAATAAGAATAGCTGAAAGCAGGAACATCATGGTTGATGGGTGCCTTTTGTCATGGAATGGGAACCCATCAGTGAGACATTAAGTGGCCGGAGTTTCAGGCCATCGAAAGACAAAGGGAAGCTATTTGACCACAGACTCGTTGGAGCCACACATCGAGGTACAGCCCAGTTGACAAAGGAACAAGCCGGAGACTTGATTTTGTTTTTGAGTTGCACAGCCTCAGGGGAAGCACAGTTGGATTTTTGGCGCGAAAAGGAGCATTTTTGCAAGTATAAGAGAGGCAGTTCTGGCTGTCATATCTCTCGCTCTCCCCTTTTCTACGCCTGCTTTCAACGCACAAGGAGTTAGCACTCCGCCTGGGAGGGAGAGAAGAAACACCAGGGAGCCTTGCTACTTCGACTGGGAAGCTGACCTTGAGACTAGACTTGAAGACCCAGAAGAAACGCCTCATTGGGAGATGCAGCAAGTAAGCCAAAGGGGTAAATGACGAGCATTTATCCCAGCCCATGCATCTTTAAGACCACTGCATAGCGTGAAAGGGTGGTATGTGTCCCAACCAAGCCTTAGGGGTTTTAGCAGGGAGGTTTTTGCAAGGATCATAAGCGTATGCACATTCTGTTGGACAGATCCAGTGATGCAATTTTGAATCCAAGCAGGGGTGTTTTAGATGTGGGTACTTCGCGTTAGGGGCCTGTTTACACAGGCCAGTCTGTGTGTTGTACTGTGTTTGTTTGTATTACACGACCAGGGTGTGTTTTTACTGGGTGCAGGTGTGTGCTTTAACTTGAATAAAAGCATTGTGTTGGTAGAGACCGAAAAGATCGGTCTATGACTGTATATTACTGTTCACGACTATAATTCCGGTGTCTAGAACTACTGTAAGAGGGGTGATTCAAAACCACCAGGGGCAAAACCAATGACAAAAGTTTAAATACTTCATGCTCCTGAACCAGCCATGTCAAGTAGAGCAGCAAATAGTCTTTAAACATGGCACTGGTGGCAGTAACATTTTAAATCCTGTCTAAATGCAAATCAGAAAGCAACTCCCCGACCCCCACCCCATCCTTCCGGCCATTTATCTAAATATTTTGTACGTTATAATTTATTTTAAAAAATGAGGTCATGCTGCTAAACTGCAGGTCTAACATAAAAAACCCATCTCCCAGGCCAGGCAATGGTTTCCAACTGAGACAAATGACAGACAAGCAACAAGCTCTGTGTTTTTTGTTCTCATAGCAACCTGAAAAACAGATTTAACCCTGTAAAGAGCCTGTGCTGACTTGTCTTTAAATTGTCCTTCTCCATCTATGAAATGATTCATCCACTTTGCAACTTCCCGAACAACTGAAGATAAAGAACTCAGTGTGCAGAAATCGCAGTCATAAGCCCATGTCACATCAGTCCCTTGAACAACATATTAGCTCACCAATGTGCTCGGTTTTGCTGCTCAATTAACATTTCCAATCAACAGAAATGTACCTCTCGAAATGTCTCATTTATTAGTTGAAAGTGGACACAACACATTCCGTTAAATTTTTCAGGTTCAATTTCACAGAAGGTGCTCATGTCATTACAACAACACACACACTTCTTTGTAATTTATAGTTTATTAGCTCATCAGAAGACATGTACTGGATTCAAAACATTTTATGCTTTGCTAGGCACTCAGTATTCTGCACAACAAAATATTGAAACACATTCCCGTTTCCATCGGTTAACTGCTGAAGAAAAAAAGGCAGTTGGAATAGGCCTACGCAAATAGTTTCAACACACAGGTAGAATTCACCCCGCCCACTTATTTTGCATATACTCTAGTTACATTGGTGTAGCTCAGAAAAAAAACCGACTGCACATTCTAGTAGCACATAATTGGATTAATTTCTAAAGGACGAAATATGCATTGTATTGTACATATACATCATGGTACAACTTGATAGTTTCCAGGTACTTTTGCAGCTGATGAACACTCCCATTATTCTGGTGTTGTGCTGAAATAACATTTTGAATTGCAACCAGTTCTAAATTTGTTTACTTGGCAGGGTTGCATACTTTAAACCATTAAAAAAAAGTCTACTGATTTATCCCAAAAAATAAAGTCCTAGTTTTGACACAGTTTTAAGGCTTTTGCAAAAGCATTTACATTGCAATAACATTACATAGAGTAAATGTTTTTTTTATAACTGCAAGAAAAGTTGCAAATTTAACAATTTTATTTCAGACCCATGTTAGACATAAATATATATTTTGGGCAATATATTCAAAACATTACTATAAAATATACAAGAACTACAATCAACACAAATCTCAGAAAAGACTCCCATATAGTTATCACTTTAAAAATACACATGCATTACTACTGTTAGCCAGAGTTATGAATTAAATATGATATTCTCTTGTGTACAACCTATGGAGTTTTAGGCAGTAGGTCTAAAGTAGAAATACTTTACGCCAATATTGACTCTTCCAGAGCCTTAATTTACAGTATTAATATTTTAATTACATTACATTAGGAACTGTGCACTGGTCAATACAAACTGCGTATTCCATTCATCAAAATATTTTAGGCAAACAAGATTAATTGCACAGATTCTGATGTTAAATCATGTTAATTGAAGTCTATACAATGGCTGGTTCTGATTCATATGTGGCACTTTCATTTGTTCAGTTTCTTCAGATCATCTAGTAGTCTTGTAGGTGTAAGAATATGAGTTGACCCTGAGGGTTAAATATATGCGTCACTTTTTGTAACATTCAACTGCATGTGATATATTATCCCGCTGTACTTTGGTTTAAAACTTCATTACACATACCCAAACCCAGATTACTTTCCCACATTTGCACAAATATTCACCATCTATTTGCTTTATGCTTGAATTAGGTTACAATGGATCAAACATAAAAGCTAATAATAATCTTGCTATCAACACAAGAATAAAGCCCAAGTATGTAAGGTAAAACTGCTGTTAAATAAGAGATTTTAAAGTTCTTACCAACAATGACTTCACAAGACTTATTGGCCTGAGAAACTTCATATGCACAGCGCATCTCAGAGTAAGTCAGACCTCCTATTATGAATATAATTAGTTTTAAACCACCTCTGCGGTCATCTTGGAGATTGCTTTTATTTCCCTGACGAGCACTAAGCAGAAAGAATAGTTAGTACCTGGTGCATGGTTACATACATTTTTTGTGTAAAATTTAAGTTTGAAGAAATTAGGAATTTCATACAGAAAAGAAAACAGAAACAATGTTCAATACTTGAAGGAAAAAAAATTGCAGGGGAAAGAGCAGGGAAGTGGGCCAAACTGGATTGCTCTTTGAAAGAACTGGCGCCGATTATTTGGGCCAATAGCCTCCTTCTGGGTTGTACTAGTCTATGATTCTACAGTATAACATTCTGAATGCAAAACAGTTGTAGGTACTTATTACTAAATACCCATAGACCTACTAAGGCAATCAAGTCCAGAGTAGATGACACGTTTCCTGCAGGAAAGGCATTTATCTATCTGGATTTTTAAAGTACAAGAGATGGAAATTCAAACTCAAGATATTACAAAGGGACATATATATATATATATATAAAAAACACCCAACTTCACTAAGAAGAGGCCACACAACCAACACCTGAGCATGAGCTCAACATCAGCATGAGACAGACTGGGATGAAAGAGGGGCATGATACTTCTTGGAACATTTCCACCCATCAACACTTCATCTGAAATATTGAGAGTTTTATTTTATCTATATATTACTGTTTTATTAGAATTCTTGCATTACTGAATTGCAAAATGTCATCTTTCAGTCCAAAAGTGTAACGCAATAGTATTTGAAAGGGAAGATCTTTGGCAAATTCTAATTCTCCTTTCATTAAAAAAACACACAAGCAAATCGTCACAACTACATCTACAGCCATTTTAAAATAGCCTAGCGTGGATTAAGTTCCTATATGGACATCTGAAACAGTAACATATAATCTTATAGGTGGGGGCACTGAAAAGGTTTTCTTTGTACTAAGTTGGTCACTAAAAGGCTAAAGCCTAAACTTACAGGAACATTTGATAAATTTATAATTAACAATTTACCCTTCCTTTTCATATTTTTTGTTAACTTTGTTGAAGTTGCTAAAAAAAATTCATAACAGCTTAATCGTTAAAGAAAATCCATACCTTACAGCTCCTGAGCCATTCCAAGCAGCACTACAGCCTGAGCAATGAGGCCAATCCTGCGAATCAAGCTTGTTTGCAATGGAATCCTGTACAAAAGACCACATCTTAAATGCCGTTCTAACATGAATGATAAAATAGTGTTCAATGCTCTTAGATTCCAAACAGACACTAAAATGTGTAGTAAACACAACTGGAATGACTATAGCACAGATTAGGCCTGCTATGTGAAGCACAAGAATGCAACTTTATAATGAACAACCGACTGTTTGAAAAATATGAACACTGGACCAGGAGTAGGCCATTTGCCTTATTGTACCTGTAGTACCATTTTGTTAGCCATGACAGCTCTTCATCTCATTTTTAACCCCAGTTCTTTGCCTTTCTCCATATCCTTTAATTACCCTTACTTCCCAAAAAAGCATAGTCAGCTGTGGCTCCGTGGGTAACACTCTCGCCTGAGTCAGAAGGTTGTGGGTTCAAGTCCCACTCCAGGGACTTGAACACACAAAAAATCTAGGCTGACACTCCAGTGTAGTGCTGAGGGAGCGCAGTACTGTCGGAGGTGCTATGTAAACACCTATGTAGTGCCATGTACAATGCAAGGTCTGTTGCGAAATGCATGTTGAAAAGAAAAAATGTAAATGTACCGTCACCCATTCCGTGTACTGTATAGTGACACATGAAATGTAATTTGTTTGAATGTACTACAATGTATCCCATATTGGACCGAATTGCACTTGAACTGGAAAACAAGGAAATGTAACGAACGGAACTGCCGTCAGCACCCAAATAATAGTGTATGGGATTGCTGACCGCAGCTAAATGTATTGAAATGCCTTTGAATGTACTGTACAGATTTTATGAATAAAGTATATTTTGAAATAAAAAAAAGCACTGTCGGAGGTGCCGTCTTTCGGATGGGACGTCAAACCGAGGCCCCAACTGCTGTCTCAAGTGGACGTAAAAGATCCTATAGCACATATTTCAGAGAAGAGCGGGGGAGCTCTTGGAGTCCTGGCCAATATTTATCCCTCAATTAACATATCAAAAAAACACATTAATCTGGTCGTCATTACATTGCTTTTTGTGGCAGCTTGCTTGTGCGTAAATTGCCTGCTGCGTTTCCCACATTACAACAGTGACTACACTTCAAAAGTACTTCATTGGCTGTAAAGTGCTTTGAGACGTCCGGTGGTTGTGAAAGGCGCGATATAAATGCAAGTCTTTCTTTTTTAAAAACCATCTCAAATATTGTAGTTTATTCTGCATCTATGATTTTTTGGTTAGTGCACAATGTTTTGTCTGAAATTTTTTAAAATCTGGATTTACTTTCAACCAGCTTCGTTTTATATATAAGGTTACACCCTCTTGTTCTGGATTTCCTTACCAGAGATTAGAGTGGTTTCCTATCTGGTTAGTCAATTCTTTTCATTATTTTAAACAGCTCAATAGGATCACTCTTTAATCTCCTCTTTTCCAGGCAATTTAACACACGTTTATCCAGGACCCATTGAACACATATCCCCTAATCCTGGTGAATCAATGCTGGACTCTCTCCGGGCCAGTACAAAAAGGTTATCAATTGGAAAAAAGTTGTGTTGACACGATAAACTGAAACTATCCATGTATCTAATTCTGTTGCATCTCCCTTGGGCCTTAAAGGTGCCATTCTTGCAGCAGAGCAAAAACACAACTATAAGGTGAAATTAATTACAAACTCCATCTAGCACCAAGTTACAATTAAAAGTATTGCTGTAGTAGATTGTTTGGAAAACCTCAAACCTACATTCAAATCATTTGTGGTAGTTAAAATATATTGATTCCAGAGAGATTAAAACCACAGGGCAATTTCGCCCCTCTCCACCAAAATGCTAACTCTCGAGGATTTTGAGGTAGAAAAGACCAGATGCCTTTGACGCCACTCAGATCCGTCGGGGATCTATCAAATAATTGGCGGGCGATTTGTAAAGCCTTGCCCTTGGTGTCCCATTCTACCTTTGAGAAATTTAGACAATCCACTCCAAACTGGACTGTCCAGTTCAAAACCAGGGAGATAGCAACACTATCTGCAATCTACACATGGATACAGTTCTTATTGTGACTTACATCTAAACTTTGTTGTTCCAATTTCTTATTGTAGACAGAATGTGCAATGAGGATTCCTTGGATACGAACAATATTTTTCTTATGATACTGACCATAGATTACTTACAACTGAGTTAACTAGTTGCAACGCCTACACAGCAAGTGAGCCCCAGGTGGGCAGAGGAAACGTTTCAAAGCCTCCCTGATAAAGTGCAACATCCCCACCGGCATCTGGGAATCCCTGGCCAAAGACCACCCCTAAATGGAGGAACAGCATCGGGGAGGGCGCTGAGCACTTCGAGTCTCGTCGCCGAGAGCATGCAGAAACCAAGCGCAGGCACCGGAAGGAGCGTGCGGTAAACCAGACTCCTCACCCACCCTTTCCTTCAACTACTGTCTGTCCCACCTCTGACAGAGACTGTAATTCCCGTATTGGATTGTACAGTCACCTGAAAACTCATTTTTAGAGTGGAAACAAGTCTTCCTCGATTTCAAGGGACTGCCTATGATGATGATGATGTAGTTAGATCTACTCTTGGGACATAAATCATGATAGCCTGACATCAGTAGTGGGGAAAATGTTGGAATCAATTATTAAAGATGAAATAACAGCGAGGTTGGAAAGCAGTGACAGGATCGGTCCAAGTCAGCATGGATTTATGAAAGTGAAATCATGCTTGACAAATCTTCTGGAATTCTTTGATGTAACTAGTAGAGTGGACAAGGGAGAACCAGTGGATGTGGTGTATTTGGACTTTCAAAAGGCTTTTGGCAAGGTCCCACACAAGAGATTGGTGTGCAAAATCAAAGCACATGGTATTGGGGGTAATGTACTGATGTGGATAGAGAACTGGTTGGCAGACAGGAAACAGAGTCGGGATAAACGGGCCCTTTTCAGAATGGCAGGCAGTGACTAGTGGAGTGCCGCAGGGCTCAGAGTTGGGACCCCAGCTCTTTACAACATACATTAATGATTTAGATGAAGGAATTGAGTGTAATATCTCCAAGTTTGCAAATGACACTAAACTGGGTGGCGGTGTGAGTGTGAGGAGGAATGCTAAGAGGCTGCAGGGGGACTGGGACAGGTTAGGTGAGTGGGCAAATGCATGGCAGATGCAGTATAATGTGGATAAATGTGAGGTTATCCATTTTGGAGGCAAAAACACGAAGGCAAATATTATCTGAATGGCAGCAGATTAGGAAAGGGGGAAGTGCAACGAGACCTGGGTGTCATGGTTCATCAGTCATTGAAAGTTGGCATGCAGATACAGCAGGCAGTGAAGAAGGCAAATGGCCTTCATAGCTAGGGGATTTGAGAATAGGAGCAGGGAGGTCTTACTGCAGTTGTACAAGGCCTTGGTGAGGCCTCACCTGGAATAGTGTGTTCAGTTTTGGTTTCCTAATCTGAGGAAGGACGTTCTTGCTATTGAAGGAGTGCAGCGAAGGTTCACCAGACTGATTCCTGGGATGGCGGGACTGACATATGAGAAGAGACTGATTCAACTGGGCCTGTAATCACTGGAGTTTAGAAGGATGAGAAGGGATCCCATAGAAACATATAAGATTCTGACGGGACTGGACAGGTTAGATGCGGGAAGAATGTTCCCAATGTTGGGGAAGTCCAGAACCAGAAGACACAGTCTTAGGATAAGGGGTAGGCCATTTAGGACTGAGATGAGGAGAAACTTCTTCATAGAGAGTTGTTAACCTGTGGAATTCCCTACCGCAGAGAGTTGTTGGTGCCAGTTCATTGGATATATTCAAGAGGGAGTTAGATCTGGCCCTTATGGCTAAAGGGATCAAGGGGTATGGAGAGAAAGCAGGAAAGGAAGGAATGATCAGCCATGATCTTATTGAATGGTGGTGCAGGCTCGAAGGGCCGAATGGCCTACTCCTGCACCTATTTTCTATGTTTCTATCCCTAGCGGGTGTGTACATATTTTCTGCTTCTGTTAAAAATATATTTTTTGTTGGCTGCCCCAATGTCTGTGGGTAAAAGTACCACAGCGCAGAACTGAACCATTCGGACCAGAAAGCTCCCAGTTTCTGTCTTCAGTGTGTACTGAGTTAGCTGATCTCTGCTAAGGCAGCTGTATCGATGCTATAGTTGGCCTCAATGTTTTTTGGCCAGGGAGAGAAGACAAAGCATCTGCCACAGTTCCTGCTTGTAAATCACTGTCCAGTGAACGTTGCTGGAAAGTAGTCATCTGCTGAGGACAGGATTGGGCTGAGCTGAGCTGAGCTGGGCTGTGAACACCCCGCAGTCTGCTGACACTATCTAGGCTCAAGCTTGGTTCCAAACTCATCATCATAGGCAGTCCCTCGGAATCGAGGAAGACTTGCTTCCACTCTTAAGAGTCCTTAGGTGGCTGAACAGTCCAATACAAGAACCACAGTCCCTGTCACAGGTGGGACAGATAGTCGTTGAGGGAAGGGGTGGGTGGGACAGATTTGCCGCACGCTCTTTCCGCTGCCTGCGCTTGATTTCTGCACGCTCTCGGCAATGAGACTCCAGGTGCTCAGCGCCCTCCCGGATGCATTTCCTCCACTTAGGGTGGTCTTTGGCCAGGGACTCCCAGGTATCAAGTGGGGATGTTGCACTTTTTCAGGGAGGCTTTGAGGGTGTCCCTGCTTTTGTATTTCTATAGTACCTGATTAGGATGTTCTGAAAAATACAAAGTGTTTAATATACTTCGAAGAGCAGTCACTGAATGTAGGCAAACACAGTAGCCACTTTGCACACATCAACATCCTATAAACAACAAATGAGAAGAATGACCAGTTCGGCATGAGGGAAGACCATAGATCAGGGTCAGCTACCTGCTCTTCCTCGAAAACAATGGAATTTTTAACATCCACCGGGACCTTGGTTTCACTGAAGGATAGCACCTTTTATCACAGTATCAAAGAACGATACAGCACAGAAGGAGGCCAATCAGCTCGTCGAGCCTGTGCCAACTCCCTGCAAGAGCACTTCAGCTATTCCCACTCCCCCGCCTTGTCCCTGTAGCCCTGCAAATCTTATTGCTGCAGGTACTTATCCAATTCCCTTTTGTCAGCCATGGTTGAATCTGCCTCCACCATCCTCTCAGGCACTGCATTCCAGATCCTAACCACTCGCTGTGTAAAAAAGCTTTTCCTCATATCGCCTTTGGTTCTTCGGCCAGTCAACTTAAATCTGTGTCCTCTGGTTCTCGACTCTTCCGCCGATGGGAACAGTTTCTCTCTCTCTACTCTGTCCAGACCCCTCATGATTTTGAACAGCTCTATCAAATCTCCTCTCAACCTTCTGCTCTAAGGAGAACAACACCAGCTTCTCCAGTCTATCCAAGTAACTGAAGTCCCTCAACCCTGGAACCATGCTTGTAAATCTTTTCTGCACCCTCTCTAAGGCCTTCACACCTTTACTAAAGTGCGGTGCCCAGAATTGGATACAGTAATCCAGTTGAGGTCGGACCAGTGTTTTATAAAGGTTCTTCATAACTTCCTTGCTTTTGTACTCTATTCCTCTATTTATGAAACCCAGGATCCTGTATGCTTTTTTAAACGCTTTCTCAACCTGCCTTGCCACCATCAACGATTTGAGCACATTATACCCCCCAGGTGTCTCTGTCCATGCACCCACTTTACAATTGTACCCTTTAGTTTATATTGCCTCTCCTCGTTTTTTCTGCCAAAATGCATCACTTCACACTTTTCTGCATTAAATTTCATCTGCCTTATGTCTGCCCATTCCATCAGCCTGTCTATGTATTCTTGAAGTCTATCACTACCCTCCTCACTGTTCACTATACCTCCAAGTTTTGTCTCATCTGTAAATTTTGAAATTGTGCCCTGTACACCCAAGTCTAAGTTATTAATATACATCAAGAAAAGCAGTGGTCCTAGTACCGACCCCTGGGGAATACACTGTATACCACCTTCCCCCAGTCCGAAAAACAACCGTTCACCATTACTCTCGATTTCCTGTCACTTAGCCAAGCACTTTTGAGACAGTGTTTCAAATAACTCCACTTCAGTGTGTGCTGCCCCAAGGCTTAATGACTTTAAGAGGGGAAATGTGACAAAACCCTTTTAGAAACTGCTTTCAACACAGGTGTCATTTCAGAAGCCAAAAGAAAAATCACATGTCAAGTGTATCAATTTTATTTCCTGTAAATATTTCCCCCAAACTGTAACTGCACAGATTGAATTGCCATAAATGACAGATTGAGGCTACAGTGAGCATTATTCCAGGTTCACATGTGGTTTATTATCAAGGTGCTAAGTCATTTAAGGTCATATGAGTACCATTAACCTACCATTTTGAAAGGGCTTACAGAATATGGTAATTTTGAATTATCAAAATAACTGCTTTTGGTAATATTAATGATTTGAAGTTTTATTTTTTGATGGGGAACTTCATGCTAGGAGGCAGTGGGCGGACCTCAGATATTTGCTCCAAAAGGCAGAAGAGAAGTCACCATGCTGACTGGTCAGTGCAGATCACCTCATGACCAGTTACCATGGAAACAGGCCACCTATCTGCTTTCTTGGCCAAGGAATGGTGTGTGGCACAAAGAGAGAGCAAAAGATTAGAGAATGGAATGCACATGTAAAAAAAAAAATTATTGAACCAAATAATTTGAGGGAAGAGATCTAAAACCTTTAACTAAAACCCTTGCGAACTTCTGTCTTTCCATGTAAATTCACTCAACTGAATGTCCCCTTTCTGCAAGATATTTGTGTCAACAGCACACAGTCTATAACCAGATTAACAAAAGAGACATTCTCAGGCTGCAAACTAGCAGAAGTGTGGGGTATGGTTTGGCCGAATATTCCTCTACAATAAGCTGTCAGAATACCTTTAGTTAACAAAAATCTATCAATCCCCAATTTTAAATTAACAATTGATCTAGCATCAATGGCATTTGCTGAAGAGAGTTCCAAACTTCTACCACCTTTTGTGTGTAGATGTTTTTCCTAATTTCACTCCTGAAAGGTCTGGCACAAATTTTTAGACTATGCCCCCTCATCCTGGACTCCCCACCCAGCAGAATCAGTTTCTCTCGATCTACCTGATCTGTTCCCCTTAATATCTTGAAAACTACGATCAGATCACCAGTTAACCGTCTAAATTCTAGGGAACACAACCCAAATTTGTTTAATCTCTCCTCGTAACTTAACCTTTGGAGTCCAGGTATCATTCTGGTAAACCTACGCTGCACTCCCTCCAAGGCCAATATATCCTTCCTACGGCGTGCTGCCCAGAACTGTTTACAGTACTCCAGGTGTGGTCTAACCAGGGTTTTGAATAGCTGCAGCATAACAACTTCTACCTCCTTGTATTCTAGCCCTCTAAATATAAAGCCCAGCATTCCATGAGTATTTTTAATTATTTTCTGTACCTGCTCATGACATTTTAATGATCTATGTACCTGGACCCCCCAGTCTCTCTGGACCTTCACTGTTTTTAGCTTTTCACTATTTAGAAAGTACCTTATTCTATCCTTTTTTGGACCAAAGTGGATGACCTCACATTTGTCGACATTGAAACCCAGTTGCCACAGTTCTGTTGAGATCCCTTTGTAATTTTATGCTTTCATCTACACTGCCTACAATGCCGCCTATCTTTGTCTCATCGGCAAATTTGGATCTATGACTTTCTGTGCCATTATCTAAGTCATTAATAAATACTGTGAATAGTTGAGGTCCCAACACATATCCCTGTGGGACACCACTAGTCACATCCTGCCAATTATCTTCCCATTATCCCTGATGCCTGTCTCCTGTTGCTCAGCCAATTTCCTAGCCAGGTCAATAATTTGCCCTCAATTCCATGAGCTTCTATCTTAGATAACAGTCTCTTATATGGGACTTTATCAAATGCCTTCTGGAAGTCCATATAAATAACATCCATAGACAATCCCCTGTCCACTTCTTCTGTCCCCTCCTCAAAAAATTCAATCATGTTTGTCAGACATGACCTACCTTTCACAAATTCATGCTGGTTCTCTCTGATCAGCTGAAAATGTTCAATGTGTTCAGTCACCATATCTCTTGAATACAGACACTAGTAATTTCCCCGACAACAGATGTTAGGCTAATTGGTCTATAATTCCCCGGTTTCCCACTCTTGCCATTATTAAATAGATGCGTTTATTTGTACTGCCAAAATGGCCGTCATGCTCCACCCTTTGGTTCCCTTGGAGGATAAGCCACACCCTGAAGTTTCGCAGGATGTGTCACTGGAATCCAAGGTCTCATTGACTTTGCAAATTGTAACTCGATCCACTTTGACTTCCTGAAGTGACAGAGGACAGAGCTCCCCAGAAGACAGCAAGGGCCAGCCAAAGTGCCTTACCCCAGTCCAAGTACATCCTCCCCCAGCCAAAGTGCCTTACCCCAGTTCATGTGCATGCCTTCCCAAGCCAAAATGTCTTACCCCAGTCCAAGTACATCTCTCCCCAGCGCAAGTGCATCCTTCCCCCCAGCATAGACGGGGCATTGTGTACAGATTGTTAGCAGGTTTATTGGGTATGAAGTGAATAGTGACAGTGTCATGACTTCTGGATATCATCCACTCCAACGATGTCCCTTGTAGGGGGTTGGAAGAACGTGATCAGTCTTCCCTGTATTCCCTCCCTCCCCTCCGCACCCCCACCGTCTGTCACCCTCTTCCCCTAGCCTCTCTCCCCCCACCCCCGCTTCTCTCTCTCTCCCTCCCTCCCTCTGCCAGCCCCTCTCCCTCATTCTCCCTCTACCACCCAGCCTCTCTCTCGCTTCCCCCCCCAATCCTCTCTCTCTTCCCCCCCCATCCCCTCTCTCTTCCCCCCCCATCCCCCTCTCTCTCTTTCCCCCCCCCATCATGCTTCCCCTCTCTCTCCCCTCTACCCACCTCCCCTCTCTCTCTCCCCTCCACCAGCCTCCCCTCTCTCTCTCCCCTCCACCAGCCTCCCCTCTCTCTCTCCCCTCCACCAGCCTCCCCTCTCTCTCTCCCCTCCACCAGCCTCCCCTCTCTCTCTCCCCTCCACCAGCCTCCCCTCTCTCTCTCCCCTCCACCAGTCTCCCCCAGCCTCCCCTCTCCATCTCCCCTCCACCAGCCTCCCCTCTCTATCTTCCCCCCTTCTCTTTCCCCTCTCCCCCCCACCCC
This sequence comes from Pristiophorus japonicus, assembly GCF_044704955.1. NCBI lineage: Eukaryota > Metazoa > Chordata > Chondrichthyes > Pristiophoridae > Pristiophorus > Pristiophorus japonicus. Next base: position 107,042,301 of record NC_091984.1, on the reverse strand, counting down.
CCTCTTTCTCCCCCACCCACCCCCCTATTTCTCCCCCCCCCACCCCCCTCTTTCTCTCCCCCCTCTCTCTCTCTCCCCCCCCTCTCTCTCTCTCCCCCCCCTCTCTCTCTTTCTCTCCCCCCTCTCTCTTTCTCCCTCTTTCTCCCCCCCTCTCTCTCTTCTCCCCCCCCCTCTCTTTCTCTCTTCTCTCCCCCTCTCCTTCTCTCCCCCCTCTCTTTCTCTCTTCTCTTCCCCCTCTCTTTCTCTCTTCTCTTCCCCCCTCTCTTTCTCTCTTCTCTCCCCCCTCTCTTTCTCTCTTCTCTTCCCCCCCCCTCTTTCTCTCTTCCCCCCCCCTCTCTCTCTCTTCCCCCCCCCCCTCTCTCTTCTCTTCCCCCCCGCCCCCCCACCATCATCATCGGTCTTGCTGCTCGACACCACGTGCATGGAATGATTCAGCCTGGGGGAGGGGGGGGGGGCAGAGCTTGACATGGGGCGGGTCTTGTCGCCTGTCGGTCAAAAAAATGTAGTACCGGCAGTGGGGAATGGGGCTTGACGGACGGCTGTCTGCCAAAAAAAAAAGTGCAGTACAAATAGTTAGTCCCTTCTTAAATAGCAGAGCGATGTGCAATTTTCCAATCTAAAGGAACGATTCCTGAATTGAGAGAATCTCAAGTCCAAACAGCCCTAATCATTACTTAAATCTGATAAACCTGAACTCTCAAACTCCTTGGATGTCAAATAGAATTCCCCCGACTCCCCCCGAAGCTTGGTTACTGTTTCAAGTCAAATGTTTTTTCCATCCCTCAATAATTGTTAACTCTATAACTCTATAACCTCTATCTTGGAAGGCTTCAATATCTGTCTGGGGCCCCTGGATAAGATACAGGACAAAGCTTGTTGTTTGCCATATGACCCCTCTCTGTAGCCTCCAACTCTCTCTTCATTGCAACCGTTCTTGTCTCTGTTTTATTGATAATGAAGTTAATTAAGGCAATCAACGTGAAAGACCCAATCCAATCCAATGGGTGCAATGTTGCTTTCTCCATTTAAGGGAATAAGGGAAAGTAGTAAGTCTTAGATGCTGACTCACAATTTAAAGAACTTGTGGGAGGGGAAGGGAAGAAAGACAGAAAGAAAAAATGGCAAGGGAGAGAAAATATTTCTAATACCCGCAAAATTATTTACAAGTAATTATTGCTTTCTGTGCTAATGATAAGCTTCCACAATAGAGCAACATACTAATTGATGAAAATGGCACCTGTAGCTGCTTCACTATTTCAGGAAACTATTTGTGATAATGGCGAGTGCAAGCAAGACAATTCTGCTTTTCAACCTAAATTCTGTCATTGAATTGTATGTTTGTAAATAAAATGAAAACATTTTGAAATGCTAATTCTTGAACTCTGCATCTTTAAAAGGAATAAGCATTCATATCCAAGTGAGTTTAACACTATAAAATATATCAACACACTCAACTAAGGAAAACATATTATGCATTTATACTTTGGTTAATGTTACCTCCATGATATCCTTAATGAACGGAGTCCACCTGGAAAGCTGGTAGCTCTCCTCATCACTGCGATCTTTCCGCTGAGGTTTACGTTGCTGGGCATTCGACTGGAAATATACATGCGTTAGTCCAACACTTTAAGCAAATTTTCACAGCATCACAATCACAATTTTCATTGTAAACAGTTTTTAAAAACATACTTATGTTAAATGTTTCATTTAAAGAAGATATTGGCCGACCTGTGCAAAAGGAAAAATATTAACAAGAAAGGAGAATGTAAATGGCAATGAAATGCATCTGTCAATTTAAAGTTGCCCATCAACACACTTTCTCCACGACGAGAAAACAATTCTAATGGTTTTTAGAAATTACTGTAGTGACATGACCTGCTTGAGTTCCAGTCTGAAGTCTAATGAAAACCAAGTGTAAAAATATTAAGCAATTTAAACTGTACTGATGGTTTAACTTACAGCAAGGATGGGGACATCAAGAAATTTCCAATTTTCAATGATGTCACGGTATTCTGCAATCTTGCCGTGCTGGGTGAGCTTGCTAAGATTCTCTTCTGTAGTGCCTTGAACAGAAAACAAAAATGCAAATAGCGAAATCACAGTGAATATAGTTCACTTTACTTTTGTGATTTTGAAACATTTTTAGGGGTGTCAATTTAAATATATATATATATATATATATATTTATTATGCAGTATCCGTGATCATCATTTCCCTTCAATTTTACTTTCCAAACACCTGACCTGCATCACATTGTCTCACACACTATTTTTTCCAACTTCCAACAGGGCAGTAAGCTTGATTCTGCCCGTCACAGCATTAAAAGAGTTTCTGTATGTGCCAAGCCAAGCAGCTCGATAGAAGCATATTATTTCAGAGTGCTGTATAACCAGCTGTTGGAAGTTCTGGGGCGGGTGTCAAGGATGTTGAAGAAATGGATCTGCAAACCTGACAAGATTCATTAAAAAAAGCCATCACTTTTATTTTGCAGAAGCAAATTGAATTCAGGCTTACAGTTAACACACCAAAAATATTACTTTGTTGAATAGGGTAAAAGGGGATAGGGCAATAATATCTATGACACACAAACAATTTATTTGGCATTTCTGACATGCCAAAATGGAAAGATGTAATGAAATTCAAAATGTTAATGATCTAAAACTCAAGCCACAAGGACAGAATATGTATAAGTTTTAGTAGCTTTCTCTAAGGGCCCAATTATCCCAGTATTAGTTGTTTCAAGACAAGAGAGCAGAATGCTTTGAAATTTGTAAGATTATACTGTTACTGTATTAACTTACACTTTCAGGTCAAGTTCAAACCTGTTTACAAACTTTATCACAATAATTCTGCAACAACATGTGATATAAAATGAATAGGGTTATTAATAACCCTTCATTTTCTTTTTGTCTGGCTATAGACTGATACAACAATGCACTGTCACCTTATACTTCTAGATTAGCGGAAATTCCACACTTATGTAGATTATATGATTAACACAATGATCCTCATATGTATCTCGGGCTAAGAGTATTAGTTATTCAGTAGTGGAAAGCTACAGGAATTCTTGTATGTTACAGGGGAAATTACCTCTAAAAGGGCACAGGGAAAAAAAAATTAAAGACAAACATAGAAACATAGAAAATAGGTGCAGGAGTAGGTCATTCGGCCCTTCGAGCCTGCACCACCATTCAATGAGTTCATGGCTGAACATGCAACTTCAGTACCCCATTCCTGCTTTCTCGCCATACCCCTTGATCCCCCTAGTAGTAAGGACTACATCTAATTCCTTTTTGAATATATTTAGTGAATTGGCCTCAACAACTTTCTATGGTAGAGAATTCCACAGGTTCACCACTCTCTGGGTGAAGAAGTTTCTCCTCTTCTCGGTCCTAAATGGCTTACCCCTTATCCTTAGACTGTGACCCCTGGTTCTGGATTTCCCCAACATTGGGAACATTTTTCCTGTATCTAACCTGTCTAAACCCATCAGAATTTTAAACGTTTCTATGAGATCCCCTCTCATTCTTCTGAACTTGTGAATACAAGCCCAGTTGATCCAGTCTTGATATGTCAGTCCCGCCATCCCGGGAATCAGTCTGGTGAACCTTCGCTGCACTCCCTCAATAGCAAGAATGTCCTTCCTCAAGTTAGGAGACCTAAACTGTACACAATACTCCAGGTGTGGCCTCACCAAGGCCCTGTACAACTGTAGTAACATCTCCCTGCCCTTGTACTCAAATCCCCTCGCTATGAAGGCCAACATGCCATTTGCTTTCTTAACCGCCTTCTGTACCTGCATGCCAACCTTCAATGATGTACCATGACACCCAGGTCTCGTTGCCCCTCCCCTTTTCCTAATCTGTCACCATTCAGATAATAGTTTGTCCCTCTGTTTTTAACCACCAAAGTGGATAACCTCACATTTATCCACATTATACTTCATCTGCCATGCATTTGCCCACTCACCTAACCTATCCAAGTCACTCTGCAGCCTCATAGCATCCTCCTCGCAGCTCACAACATCCTCCTCGCAGCTCACACTGCCACCCAACTTAGTGTCATCCGCAAATTTGGAGGTACTACATTTAGTCCCCTCGTCTAAATCATTAATGTACAATGTAAACAGCTGGGGCCCCAGCATAGAACCTTGCGGTACCCCACTAGTCACTGCCTGCCATTCTGAAAAGTACCCATTTACTCCTACTCTTTGCTTCCTGTCTGCCAACCGGTTCTCAATCCATGTCAGCACACTACCCCCAATCCCATAATCCCATGTGCTTTAACTTTGCACATTAATCTCTTGTGTGGGACCTTGTCGAAAGCCTTCTGAAAGTCCAAATACACCACATCAACTGGTTCTCCCTTGTCCACTCTACTGGAAACATCCTCAAAAAATTCCAGAAGATTTGTCAAGCATGATTTCCCTTTCACAAATCCATGCTGACTTGGACCTATCATGTCACCTCTTTCCAAATGCGCTGCTATGACATCCTTAATAATTGATTCCATCATTTTACCCACTACCGATGTCAGGCTGACCGGTCTATAATTCCCTGTTTTCTCTCTCCCTCCTTTAATAAAAAGTGGGGTTACATTGGTAGAAACTTCAGCCTGTCGCAATTCAAAATGCAGAACTCAAAATGATGAGTCCAAACTCTCCCATCCCGATTTAACAGATCTTAATTTTAAGAAGATAAGTAGTTGTTGTATTGGTTTCAGTTACGTTCCTTGACCAGGGAGCTCTGGAACATTTTCTTGCGATGCCAAGAAAAAGTTCACGTTACACTGCAAACATTTGCATTTTATTCCACTACCATTGCAGTTTTAATTAAACCTACGTTAAAAGTTATTACAGCACCAGCTGCCATGAGCGATAAATTAAGTCACTATGTCACCAATTACATCACTATATCCGCTCCTTGCAAAACAACGGCAAATTGCACTCCTTTAATAAGGCCCATCATCTTGCTGAAAAAAGCAAAATCTGTGGCAAATGTCATACAAAACCATTCATACAAAACCATTTACAGATGTATTTTTAACTTGTAAAATTGTTAATCGTAGCATCACTTGATCCATAGGAAGGAAACAAAATGAGTACCAGATACTGAATGCATGCCGCATTTACTGTACCATTTAGATGGAAGATATAGAGCAAGATGATCCTTAATTTGTCATAACTTCCAACAGACTTATCCAGCAGAATGGGCAGAATGATTCTCATGGGGTCCTTAATTTTTTGCCTTTGTGCATCAGTTCCAATGGCTAGGTCCTGAAAAAAAAAATGTACTTACTAATAATAAAAGTCAATACCCAACAAATCCTTGAACCAATGGTTATTTTGGTAACATGGTTAAAAACCTGTCTCAATCTCTTAAAATTGATGATACAACATTGCAAAATAAGTTTAACGTCCAGCGTATGGAAGCTCAGAGAATATTGTTCACCTGTTCAGCTTTGCACAGTTTTTCTACTATTTCATGGAAATGCTTCATACAGTCTTCAGCTAAAGTCAGGTGGACTGTTTGCTACAGTGAGGGAAAACAACACAAGTTAAAGAAAACACCTTCAATCTAAATCAGATTTAAACAAAAGCCTCACTACATCACTCTCCAAACTTCAAGTTCAGCTGTTTTGTGGTGACATCAAGTACTGCCTTCTCACCCTTTCACAGTGGGGCAGCTCATTGTACAGATAATCACATTCATTTGCTCAGAATTTGTGGTCAGTGGCGAAGCGACAACGCTCGCTCACTGACCTTGAAGAAAGCTGCCCACAAAGATCTAGCAATCTCTGTGGCACGAATGTCAGCTCTCCCGACCTTTGTTTGAATCTGGCGCAAATCAAGTGAATCTCCAGCGTCCAGCAACAATGATGTCATCAAGCACGCTGAGCAGTCAATCACATTGAAGAATTCACACAGACAGCAAACCAGGAAGCAAAATGCACAGATTCTAATTTACAGAGAGCAGAATAAAAACTGGGACATATACATAGGATTACAGTAGAAGTCGAAATATCAACTTAAAAGAAAAATTAAAACCATGTAATTAAAACCATGTAACCATGCGTCGAGGAGGAGGCTCGGGAGGTCGGAGTAGAGACCTATAAAGGCCCAGTCAGTCGGGGAGTGGCAGCGTTGAGGAGGCGGCAGAGCGGGACAGCGAGAGGCCTATAAAGGCGAGCTGGTGCAGCTGCAGCAGGGAGAGAAGGCATAAAGAAGTAGAAAGAAATCGAAAGGTGACGTCACAGCCAAGGGGGTAAGTGATTGGCCGGTGATTGGTAAGTAGTTTTTCTTTTTCCTTTCGATATCAGTAAGTAACCTTTAGCATTGTTGTTGCCAATTTAAGGGTTAAGTCATGGCAGGACAGCTCGGACACGTGTTATGCTCCTCCTGCACTATCTGGGAAGTCAGGGACGCTTCCGGTGTCCCTGACGACGACGTGTGCGGGAAGTGCATCCGCCTGCAGCTCCTGACGGACTGCTACCAGTGCCACGTGCTAGTCAGAGTAGGAATCGCAGGATGGCTCAGATGAATACGTGGCTTGAGGAATGGTGCAGAAGGGAGGGATTCAAATTCCTGGGACATTGGAACCGGTTCTGGGGGAGGTGGGCCCAATACAAACCGGACGGTCTGCACCTGGGCAGGACCGGAACCAATGTCCTAGGGGGAGTGTTTGCTAGTGCTGTTGGGGAAGAGTTAAACTAATATGGCAGGGGGATGGGAACCTATGCAGGGAGACAGAGAGAAGTAGAATGGGGGCAGAAGCGAACGATAGAAGGAAGAAAAGTAAAAGTGGAGGGCAGAGAAACCCAAGGCAAAAAGCAAAAAGCAAAAAGGGCCACATTACATCAAAATTCTAAAAGGGCAAAGTGTGTTAGAAAGACAAGCCTGAAGGCTCTGTGCCTCAATGCGAGGAGTATTCGGAATAAAGTGGACGAATTAACTGCGCAGATATAACAGGTATGATGTAATTGGCATCACGGAGACATGGCTCCACGGTGACCAAGGCTGGGAACTCAACATCCAGGGGTATTCAACATTTAGGAAGGATAGACAGAAAGGAAAAGGAGGTAGGGTGGCATTGCTGGTTAAAGAGGAAATTAATGCAATAGTAAGAAAGGACATTAGCTTGGATGATGTGGAATCGGTATGGGTGGAGCTACGGAATGCCAAGGGGCAGAAAACGCTAGTGGGAGTTGTGTACAGACCACCAAACAGTAGTAGTAAGGTTGGGGACAGCATTAAACAAGAAATTAGGGATGCATGCAATAAAGGTACAGCAGTTATCATGGGTGACTTTAATCTACATATAGATTGGGCTAACAAAAATTGTTAACAATTTGGTGGAGGAGGATTTCCTGGAATGTATTAGGGATGGTTTTCTAGACCAATATGTCAAGAAACCAACTAGGGAGCTGGCCATCCTAGACTGGGTGGTGTGTAATGAGAAAGGACTAATTAGCAATCTTGTTGTTCAAGGCTCCTTGGGGAAGAGTGACCATAACATGGTAGAATTCTTTATTAAGATGGAGAGTGACACAGTTAATTCAGAAACTAGGGTCCTGAACTTAAGGAAAGGTAACTTCAATGGTTTGAGGCGTGAATTGGCCAGAATAGACTGGCAAATGATACTTAAAGGGTTGACAGTCGATCGGCAATGGCAAACATTTAAAGATCACATGGATGAACTTCAGCAGTTGTACATCCCTGTCTGGAGTAAAAATAAAACGAGGAAGGTGGCTCAACCATGGCTAACAAGGGAAATTAAGGATAGTATTAAATCCAAGGAAGAGGCATATAAATTGGCCAGAAAAAGCAACAAACCTGAGGACTGGGAGAAATTTAGAATTCAGCAGAGGAGGACAAAGGGTTTAATTAAGAGGGGGAAATTAGAGTACGAGAAGAATCTTGCCAGGAACATAAAAACTGACTGCAAAAGCTTCTAAAGATATGTGAAGAGAAAAAGATTAGTGAAGGCAAACGTAGGTCCTTTGCAGTCTGATTCAGGTGAAATTATAATGGGGAACAAAGAAATGGCAGACCAACTGAACAAATACTTTGGTTCTGTCTTCACGAAGGAAGACACAAATAACCTTCCGGAAGTACGAGGGGACCGAGGGTCTTGTGAGAAGGAGGAACTGAAGGATATCCTTATTAGGCGGGAAATTGTGTTAGGGAAATTGATGGGATTGAAGGCCGATAAATCCCCGGGGCCTGGTAGTCTGCATCCCAGAGTACTTAAGGAAGTGGCCTTAGAAATAGTGGATGCATTGGTGATCATTTTTCAACAGTCTATCGACTCTGGATCAGTTCCTATGGACTGGAGGGTAGCTAATGTAACACCACTTATTAAAAAGGGAGGGAGAGAGAAAGTGGGTAATTATAGACCGGTTAGCCTGACATCAATAGTGGGGAAAATGTTGGAATCAATTATTAAGGATGAAATAGCAGCGCATTTGGAAAGCAGTGACAGGATCGGTCCAAGTCAGCATGGATTTATGAAAGTGGAAATCATGCTTGAAAATCTTCTGGAATTTTTTTGAGGATGTAACTCGTAGAGTGGACAAGGGAGAACCAGTGGATGTGGCGTATTTGGACTTTCAAAAGGCTTTTGGCAAGGTCCCACACAAGAGATTGGTGTGCAAAATCAAAGCACATGGTATTGGGGTAATATACTGACGTGGATAGGGAACTGGTTGGCAGACAGGAAGCAGAGAGTCGGGATAAACGGGTCCTTTTCAGAATGGCAGACAGTGAGTAGTCGAGTGCCGCAGGGCTCAGTGCTGGGACCCCAGCTCTTTACAATATACATCAATGATTTGGATGAAGGAATTGAGTGTAATATCTCCAAGTTTGCAGATGACACTAAGCTGGATGGCGGTGTGAGCTGTGAGAGGGACGCTAGGAGGCTGCAGGGTGACTTGACAGGTTAGGTGAGTGGGCGAATGCATGGCAGATGCAGTATAATGTGGATAAATGTGAGGTTATCCACTTTGGGGGCAAAAACATGAAGACAGAATATTATCTGAATGGCAGCAGATTAGGAAAAGGGGAGGTGCAATGAGACCTGGGTGTCATGGTTCATCAGTCATTGAAAGTTGGCATACAGGTACAGCAAGTGGTGAAGGCGGCAAATGGTATGTTGGGCCTTCATAGCTAGGGGATTTGAGTATAGGAGCAGGGAGGTCTTACTGCAGTTGTACAGGGCCTTGGTGAGGCCTCACCTGGAATATTGTGTTCAGTTTTGGTCTCCTAATCTGAGGAAGGACGTTCTTGCTATTGAGGGAGTGCAGCGAAGGTTCACCAAACTGATTCCTGGGATGGCAGGACTGACATATGAGGAGAAACTGGATTGACTGGGCCTTTATACATTGGAGTTTAGAAGGATGAGAGGGGATCTCATAGAAACATACAAGATTGTGATGGGACTGGACAGGTTAGATGTGGGAAGAATGTTCCCAATGTTGGGGAAGTCCAGAACCAGGGGACACAGTCTTAGGATAAGGGGTAGGCCATTTAGGACTGAGATGAGGAGAAACTTCTTCACTCAGAGAGTTGTTAACCTGTGGAATTCCCTGCCGCAGAGAGTTGTTGATGCCAGTTCATTGGATATATTCAAGAGGGAGTTAGATATGGCTCTTATGGCTAAGGGGATCAAGGGGTATGGAGAGAAAGCACGAAAGGGATACTGAGGGAATGATCAGCCATGATCTTATTGAATGGTGGTGCAGGCTTGAAGGGCCTACTCCTGCACCTATTTTCTATGATTCTATGTTTAATCATATTAATGAAGAAATTTGAAATTTCACAAATATAAAATTTGTTTTTGAGGAACAGAATGGTTCTTCAGTATTCAGTGTGCTGTTTAAACTTTTTTTTGGGGGTGGGGGGGGGCGTTGAACAATGATATTGTGGCATAATAGGGGACGTTTCCGTCCTTCAGGGTGATTTGAATTGATTGCTGGCTCTGGGGAGTTCCACAGCGCAACCTATGGCGAAGCAGGGACTGACTGCCCGCAACTTCTGGATTTCCATGTTTATCTGCGCACGGGCTAAATCCTGAAGATGCTGTCAGTTTCAGGGGCACAGTGCCGGTGAACGCTGACAGTTTCGCCGTCATTACCACCGCAAAATCCAGGCCATTATCTCACGATAATATATTGTACAATACATAGAAGTCAATGCAACATTCTTTTATACCTTGTTCTTTTGTTTTCGGTAGTTAGGCAACTTTTTCATCATTTGAGATAAAGAACTTAGGGTAACCTGGAAGACAAAAATGTTTCAGTAAAATCACAAGCAAGCATAATTAAATGAGTTTTCATCTGAAGACTGGGAAACTATAGCTACCCACATTTGGCAGTTGGCTGATGTACTTTACATTGCTGCAATTTTGGGAGGCTTATGAAGAGACTGCAATTCAGCAGTTGGAATAAAAGATCTTTATTTCACAAGATCATTACAGATGAGGAAGGTGATTCAGCTCATCTTAGTTCATCCATTCATATTAAAATCCCCTTCCAGCATCTAATGGTTTCTTGAAATATTCCCGGATTCTCATCTGCTTTTCCATACATGTAATATTATCAAATATTCCAAATTCAATTTTTCCATTTCCTTAGTTAGCTTATATACCACAAAGATCAACTCTCAAATGCTTCCTGCCCACGCTGAAAAGTGTCTCTGGTCTTTCCTCATCGTTTACACCTTAGACACAGGGAATCAGCTTTATGGCTCTTCTCTGCACTTTCAATTTCTCCCTTGTGACTTGGAAACCAGAAACTGGCTTTGAAGGGGGTACAGTGCATATTGACCAGAATGATACCGGTGACTAAAGGGTTAAAGTATGACGACAGGTTGAAAAAACTTGGCTTGTACTCCTTTGAGTTTAGACGGTTGAGAGGTGATCAAATCGAGGTGTTTAAAATGATAACGGGATTCAACAGGGTAGATACAGAGAAACTATTTTCTCTGGTAGCTCGGTCATTTAGGAGCAGAAACAAGAATGGAAACTACAAAAGGTATTGAGATATTTGCTTCCCCCTTCAGTGCTCCAAAAGCAGTTGACCCAGGAACATGCACGCAGGAGTGGTACTGGTTTGGAAGTACTAGATGTAGAGATTACCAGCAGGTGGGATCGACATTCAAACTTCTTATGCTAGCCTTGATCCAGGGACAGCAGGTGAGGACACACACCTGTCTGAATTACAGAAGCTATACCTGCAGTGCCAATCATGCTGGCAATGGTGGGGCAATGAAAATGGCAGGCTGTGACCATTCCTCAATGCTGGTTCACCTGTCAGTCTAACTCCTTGGGGAATCTCACGATGTAAAGCTCATGGAATGCTAATTATATAAAATTTGCATAAATACTTACTTTTCCTTCTGTTGTCTTGCTGATTTTGGAAAGTTCCTTTACCAACTTGGGTATTTTTCTATTTAAAAAAAGTTCATAAAATGCTTACTTTTTAAATGTCAAAAGAATTTATATCTTTAGCATTTGCCCCTGCTAAAAGCTGGGATTAATTTAATCAAATTGCAGACTAATCCTACTGGGATCAAATTTTAATAATTTGATTGCTAATTAATGATTAACTACTTAAAAGAAGCAACATCTCCATAAAAAAATACGTCACTTGTATGGAACATTGTGACAACTGATGCACTGTTTTCTCCCAAACCAAAAAAGGTCTTCAATGCTTTAATTTTATTTTTGTTTTTAAATCAAATACTTTTGTTGGGATGGTTACTTTATTGCACATCATTGGCTGTTACTGTGATTTATTGGCTGATATCTTAAAGAATGAATATTTAATGACCGTAATCTTTCTTTCAGTATTACAATACAACTTCAGCTTGAGGCTCACAGCTCTATGACTAAATCTCTATGCATTTCAGGTCAGCAGTTATCAGATAATTTATACCACAGCAACAATGGTGGCTGCTTCACCATTTTGGCAGAAAAAAGTCAAAACAATGACTGACCAGAACCAAATTACTACAGCTAATTGTACTTTATAATAACACATTATTCAACCAGTCAACTAAAAGGCCTCCATTAAAGTGATCGCAAATCTACGCTAACTGCAACATTACATCAGCTGTTGTAGACTCTGCAATTTTGCAAAAGATATTAAAGCAGATTTCTTCTTCCCTGCTCATACCATTTATGATGCCAAATGATAACAGGCTCTTTGAATTCTCTTTCTCCTTAGAGATGTCTGGGTTCCTATAGCTGGCACCAAGAGATCAGCAAGGGGCGAGGGGTAGGGGGGGTGGGGGAAAGAGAAGATCAGCAAGGGGGAGGGGTGTGGGGGGGGGGGGGAAAGAGAAGATCAGCAAGGGGCGGGGGGGGGAAAGAGAAGATCAGCAAGGGGCGGAGGGGAAGAGAAGATTAGCAAGGGGCGAGGGGGGGTGGGGAGGGAGAGAAGATCAGCAAGGGGCGGGGGAGAGGAGAGGAATACATCAAACGTGTTTTTCTCTCTCTCCCTTCCTCCCAAAAAAAACACAGCGCTCTACTAGATCATTTTTATTGTAGTTTGTTTTTAAACTGCAGAAGTAGTTTTGTCTTACTAAACCGTTAAGAACAATATTTACAATCCTCTCCGGTCCACAAAGGAAACCATTTCCAAGTCCTTCACCAATTATAGATTTGATTTATCCTAATATGCATAACTCCAGGATGGCTCTCCCTCTAATTTCTCTTTACATCTCTTTGAGAAAGCACCTACCTTCCACCTAACATGACAACAGCAATTGGGCAGTCACAATGTGAAGACTCTGAGCAGTGAACCATGGCCTACCAGTGTTGTGCTCCAGTCCCTTTCCATGGGTTTTAAAAGAACACCAGATCTCCGGTGGTATTGCTCACAGTAAGTCAGATGACTATTTAATAGGATAGGAGTGTTATACAATACAATCGGCAGTGTATTATTCTGCTGTTACGGTATAGCTGTGTTCCTTTAAGGCATCAATGTCTAATTGTTGTTAAGTAAATAAGGCTCCAGGTTAATTGGCACTTAATTGTTTGGTGAGGGACCTTTGCAGAACTGGACAGCATGTTCAACAAATAGCTTTCTTTATTTTCCCCCAAAAAAATTTGCAACCAACTACATCTGCTGTGTGACAGATACATTAGATGAAAGATTTTATAAATACCAAAGTAAAAAGGTATACAAACCCAGAATTTGTTGATTGTATATTATTAAAATATAAATCTGTAAGTTTAAAAACTCCTGATAGCAAATCTTTAAAGTTTCAAACTAAGCTCATCGACAAATCGAAGACTGCCTTATACATCATCATGAAAGGTGCACAAGAACAAGTGATATCCTTACAGAAGAGCTTCTCTGGCATTGAGGGAATGACAGCCATTGGGGATAGGCCAGAGATTGTGGTGCATTAAACTACAGTCCGGTGAGGCGTCCCCATTACACTATCTGAAAGCTGATTTATTTCATTATATTTATATATTACACAAACACACAGTCAACTAGCAGCACAAACCGTAACATGGGGATCGCTGTTGGAAGTAGTTTTGTTTAACTTATATCTTGTTGGCTGTTTTTTCAAATGTCTTTTATCCAAAACCAAATTTTCCAAATTTTATTTTGTACATTTACTTCCTTCAAAATATAAACGGTATCACAGCAAAAGCTTTGGTTAAATAGTACCATGGGGCTGTGTGTCAGACAGCTCCAACACATTACTGGTGGCAATCAGCTCCAAAAGGGTACTGATAATCAGACACTTTTTACATCTTGTATAGACCATGAAGAGAGAAGACATTTGCAATGTTTTAATATTTCAAAGTCATACAGAAGCGGCTTATACATACTCGACAACTTCGGCAATATGTAAATGTCGTAATTTCACCCAGAGTCCGTCATCCTCATCCAAAAGCGCCTCTTTGTATGTGGATTCATCCTTTGTTTGATACCTATTAAAATTAAAATGAAAACAGGATTTAATGTCATTCCTTTACCATAGAATAAAAATTCATTGCATTGTAATTCAGAGAATCACACTCCCCAATCAATCAGCAAGTTTACCAGTGCAGAGCTGATATAATCAATGTCAGGTGAGGAATGAATCAGACCGAGTTGTGAGATCCCATGTGATCACCTAACTACCAACCTTCATGAACAAGGATGACATAGGAATAATGATTTTATGCTTTAAACCCACTACCCCAGAATATGAAGTCCAAAATTAAGGTTAAAACTGATTAACGCAAAAACAACAACACTGACAGACTGCAAATTCTCAATGATGCAAGAAGTAGCAAACCAACAGGTAACACTAGAATCCAACATCGTTTCAGTGCTTGTGTCACATTCAGACAATGAAACAAAGTTTTATGGCAGAGGAGGTGCTGAGGAAGAAACCAAAGCCAGCTTCTTTTTAACATTATACTTTGTGAAGATAGTTTGTTTATTTACTTTAAAATGTTTTATTTGTTCTTTCCCTATTTTTCCATGATTAGATCTGAGGCTTTCTGACCACAAAAACCAGTGTTTTGTTTTTGACCAGGAAAAGCTTTTGAACAGAATTGATGATAAAATAAAACTCAAACCTATATGCACCATTTGAAAAAGGTACAAGAGAGAGATAACAACCCTAGTTCAACAAATATCAACATACTGAGAGGGGGGGGGGGGGGGGGGGAAGCCAGGAAAATTGGTCGGCTTGGAGTTTCCGCATGTTTTCCACCGAGATATCAGTTCAATCTGAGCGGCATCGACTGAATAAACGCAAAAGACTGCAACATTTAAAATGCGAGTTACGCCCATAAGAACAAAAGAATTCGGAGCAGGAAAAGGCCATATGGCCCTTTGAAACTGCTCCACCATTCAATAAGATCATGGCTCAGCTTCGACCTCAACTCCACTTTCCCGTGTTTCTCATACTGATGTTACAATTACTTTAAATTCAGTTTAAATGAGTTCAAATGCAGTCAATTGATATGCCTTTGGTACAAAAGACCTGTGACCAGCAGTCAACTGAAACCACAGATTGCCTGGTTCTTCAGTTGCAGCAATAATTTGAACACATTTTCAGTTTAAATAAGTTTAATTCAGTAATCTTCAAGCCACGTTCCAGTCAATAATCCACTGGATTGTTTGAGTTGTGCTGATTCATGGGAGATTTTACATTTAGGTTTATGCAAATGAGTTTGAGTGAAAGCTTGGATGTAACTTCACCTCAACAAAACTGGGTGCACTTTCCTGATTCCGCCCCTTCGGAAACTCCAGGCTGTAATATTTTCCCATTAATTATTTTGTGGTTTCCCCCCCACCCCCCATCCCCACTCCGAGATGTTTGTATCAGAGCAGTACCGTATTAAAAATATTCTGCAGTTCTTACCTATAAACATCATTTTCAACTGGAACTAGGTCATATACCATGGCCTGAAAGGTTAGCTCATGTAAGATCGTCGACACTGGATCAAAGCCACGGTCAATTATCAAAAGCTGTGACTGTGTTTTTCCCTGAAATATTACACGCCACAAAATAGTTATTAACATACTCATACAGGTAAATAATCAACAAGTACCAGCCTCCCCCCCACACACTTAAATTTCAAACTGCCTTAGAGAGGACTCATTGAGTCTGTATACCATCCAGTCCAGTGTCCTGATCAGCCCTGTTACACTTTGTCCCATGTCACACAAGCACTTTTGATGTGAAACATGTGGCACCTAGAGTGTACAGCAGTCTGTATTCACATTCTCATCAGATCAGTGTACTGGCATCCACAGTTGGTGTACTGCCGGCCAAAATATGGCTAGGATGTCACTCATGATAGGGTGTGGAAGTAGTAAGACGCATATACCATTTGTCGTTCGGTTGGAGAGAGATCTGAATGATGGGGAGGGGGGATATTACAACTCATCTACGGTTAAGATAAAATAAGTTTGGGGTTAGGCAATGGTTGTGGAGCCAAGCTATACTGAAGCTGTTGTAGCCCCAATCTCAGTGGTGAGCTCAACCCACAAAGCACCAAAGGCCCCATCTGATCCTAAGCTGCGACACGCTTGACAACCGCATGTAAGGGGACTGATATGCTGCAAGAGACACTCAACCAATAAGTTTGCCCCAGCATTCTTCCATCAAACTGAGCAATTGAACATTTTTTAGATTTAAATCACAATTTATTAATTTCTACACATTTCATACCTTTACATTGCATTGCTCATCTATTTTGTAATGTTCTGCCAACTTTTCCTCTACCGTATGTGCAAGAATCTCTGCATTATTTCCAGTGGCCCTAGGTACAATGACAACAATATCAGGATGGAAGAGAAAGAAAACTCTGATCCATCTCATCTTCCAACCTTGTCAGAAATTAGTCAGAAATTAGAAGTCACCACAGAAGCTCGCATATTGTTCAAACCAAATTATAAATAAAGTTTCATCTTTTATTAATCAGTTTTTGTTGGGCAAATAACTCTCAGTCACTACATTTTGTTCTGATGGTCTGCAACACCTTAATAACTAAATAACGCCAACGCATAAAACAAGACTGTAGAAGAAAACAGCGAAAGCTTACACGACCAATGGAGCAGTCAAACGACGCTGAAATCTTAAATAAAAACAGAAAATACTGGTAACGGACAGCAAGTCAGTGAGCATCGGAAAAAGACCATATTTTAGGTGTGAGCCTTCATCAGTAATGTTCTGTCCAATTATAGCTAAGTTATAATTTAAGTCAACCAATTTTTTTTTTCAAATGCAGAACGACCTGCATTTTGTTTTTAATTCCGTTTTTGAATATTCTGAGTCATTGCTAGGACCAAATTTAACTTTCAGTGACGGCGGAAAACAACCTCTAATGGATTGGCTGCCCATCATATACCCTGCCTGGATTTCCCTCCCACTAAGGTAATTGGAAAGGAAAATGAGGCATGGCGTATAACAGGCGACAGATCCGCTACAAGCGATTTCCCACCACCACGGAAAGCCCTTTCCCACATTACAACAGTCACTACACTTCAAAAGTACTTAATTGGCTGTAAAGCGCTTCTAGACGTCCGATGGTTGTGAAAGGCACTATATAAATGCAAGTCTTTCTTTCTTTTGTATTTACACAGGATATGGGTGGAGGTGGGATCAGTTGCTCATTTACAATTTGTGCTCAACAAATGATAATAGTTGATTGAAAGCACTTTAGGGTCATTTTTGATACATGAATTATGACCTAAAGAGGCTTCCTCATCCATGTTTATTTTGTGAACTAACAATCTGGGGTCAACAAATAGGAACCAAGTCAAACAGTAGATTCCAATCCGTGTTCTATTAGAAAGCAACTACAAGCAAAACAAGTTTTAAAGTTCAATCTTTTAGTAAGTTAGTTAACTACAGGTATTACACATAATGAAATGGTATAACTGAGTTAAATCTGCAATCCTGGCAACAAACATTCAAATTAACAGCTACATTAGTTTTGTTAAAAGATGATAATCCACGAGTAGAATGCTACACCCAAAATTATTCAGTACATAAGAAATAGGAGCAGGAGTAGGCCATTTGGCCCCTTGAGCCCACTCCGCCATTCAATAAGATCATGGCTGATCTGATCCTGCCCTTAACTCCACTTCCCCGCCCACACCACATAACCCTTGACTCCCTTATTGCTCAAAAATCTGTCTATCTTCCCCTTAAATATATTCAATGACCCGGCCTCCACAGCTCCCTGGGGTAGAGAATTCCAAAGATTCACGACCCTCAGAAGAAATTCCTCCTCATTTCTGTCTTAAATGGGCAACCCCTTATTCTGAAATTAGTAGAAAGTACACATTTAGGGCCCAAGTTTCCACATGATTTGCGCCTGATTTTTAGGAGCAACTGTTGGAGAACGGACTAGCTCAGAAATCGCAATTCTCCACATTTTTTTTTCTGCAGTTCTAGTGAGGTAGAACAGTTCTACTTTAGAACAGAATTTTTTCTTCAAAAGGGGGCGTGTCCAGCCACTGACGCCTGATTTCAAAGTTTCCACAGTGAAAACGTACTCCAAACTAAAGTAGAATGGAGCAAGTGAAGATTTTTGTAGAACTGAAAAAACCTGTTCTACACATTAAAAAATCAGGCGCAGGTTACAAATTAGGCGTCCAGAACGAGGTGGGGGGGGGGGGAGGGAAGTCATTAAATTCTACAATCAATCCTTATTTATACTTCTACAAATATTATACAAATAAATCCAACCTGAATAAACATTTATAAGCAAAGAAAAGATTAAATAAACCATCTTCCTACCTGTGTGAAAGTGCTTCAGCCATCGTTCGAAGGAAACCGCCGTTTGTTGCCGCGCAGGGGAGGGAGAGGAAGGAGACAGCGGCTTGTTGCCGCGGAGGGGAGGGAGGGGAAGGAGACAGCGGCTTGTTGCCGTGGAGGGAGGGGAGGGAGATAGCGGCTTGTTGCCGTGGAGGGAGGGGAGGGAGGGGAAGGAGACAGCGGCTTGTTGCCGCACAGGGGAGGGAGGGGAAGGAGACAGCGGCTTGTTGCCGTGGAGGGTGGGGAGGGGAAGGAGACAGCGGCTCGTTGCCGTGGAGGGAGGGGAGGGAGGGGAAGGAGACAGTGGCTTGTTGCCGTGGAGGGGAGGGAGGGGAAGGAGACAGTGGCTTGTTGCCGTGGAGGGGAGGGAGGGGAAGGAGACAGCGGCTTGTTGCCGTGGAGGGAGGGGAGGGAGGGGAAGGAGACAGTGGCTTGTTGCCATGGAGGGAGGGGAGGGAGGGGAAGAAGACAGCGGCTTGTTGCCGTGCGGGGGGGGTGGAAGGAGACAGCGGCTTGTTGCCGTGGAGGGAGGGGGGGGGAAGAAGACAGCAGCTTGTTGCCGTGGAGAGGGGGAGGGTGGGGAAGGAGACAGCGGCTTGTTGCCGCGCAGGGGAGGGAGGGGAAGGAGACAGCGGCTTGTTGCCGTGGAGGGTGGGGAGGGGAAGGAGACAGTGAGAAGGCTGCAGGAAGCCTCAGTGCTGATGGCAATGTGCTTTTATTAAAAAATGTTCAAAAATTAAACAGCTACAAAGAACTACAAAATGGCCGAGTGCCAATGTTTCCTTCACACTGAGCATGCGCGAACGCTCCAACGCGCACGCGCAGCGTTGCCGGCAGGAAAAAAACTAATTTAAATAGTATCCGCCCCCTCCCACTTACAAAATCGGCGTGAGTGTAGGCTCCGCCCCCCCTGGGCGCCGCGCCAAACAGACAAGGAGCTGCAAAGCGCTCGAGAATACCGCGGTTTTTTTCTGGCGCCGTTTTAGGCGCGAAAAACGGGCGCCCAGCTCGGGGGGGCGCCCGTTTTTTATCCTGTGGAAACTTGGGCCCTTAACTTCTAGTAATTGATGTACCTCCCAATTAGCTTCCTTTCTTCATAAAAGTTTTCCTTTCTATCTCATTTACATGGTTAAATGGTACTTTGGTTCCCAATGTCTGTTAGCAAATTTATTGCCCTATGTACAGTTGAGTCATACACATCAAGGTGGGCCAAGGTTCAGTTTGTACAATGCAGTCTGTGTACTTAGCAACAGAGCCCTACAATTTTTGGGCAGTAGAGAATGTAGTTTGCCCCATTTTATGTATCTCTTTTTAGTAATCCTCTTCACTAGGCAATTCCCTGACTGACAAAATGGATAATCTGCTCCCAAGTCTCTGCAATGATACTCGAGCCAGTTGCCTGTGTGTACAAACAGCATGGGTAGGTGACTCACCACCTGATTTTCTCCGTTCCCTATGGGAAAAGGCAGAGCCTCAGCATGACAGAGACAAGAAGTGAGTGCAGTACATTATAAGTACTTGCTCACATCCTACCACACAGCAACGTTTCCCAAGATGGTTTTTTGGATGCTAATACCAAAGAATCTTTTCCTTTGCTCTCCAATTATCTCCCAGCCAGATGATGCTGTCTCATGCTGGGGTACGTGGCCACAGAAGCCAGACACACCTTGCACAAGTGGCCATTCTTCATCTGTGAACTGAGACAGGGTGTGAGCGTTGGCACGCCTTCACTTGTATGAGGGAGCATTCACAGGAAACCTGATCCTGTCCTTATCCAATGTCCATACATGCAAACAGGCACCCTAGCTGATTTTCCTCTCCTAGGCCAGGGATTCTGAGGCCAATGACAGCTGTTCTCAAACAAGGCAATTGCTAACAGCATAAAGGGTAATAGAACCACTGACCAGCTTTATATGACTCAACTGCACAGAGGGCAAGAAATTTACCAAGAGCCATTGGGAATCAGAGATGAAATGGCACCCAATGAAACTATATAACATAATTTAAATCAAGTTCATGCATTCGAACTTTGCTGGTTTCAGGTAGTCCAAATTAAATGTGTAGTCATAGAATAGATTACAGAGTCACCATCACACACACGGAAAAAAATGGAAACTAAATTTTGATAGTACAATTCATTCATCATCTATTAAATCAAGGAGAACAAAGAGTTCATCTACACTCTAAAATTGTCAAAATGGACCTGTAATCATTTCCGCGCTCCTTTCTGTATCGCACTCCAGGATTTTCATCCAAAGTTGCACACAGTGTTACAATTTTCTCAGCCACCATCTCCATCGTGCTATTTTTATCTGTTGATGCTGGACTATAAATAGAGTGAAATGCATCAGGAATTTCAAAGTTGAACACCTGGTTGAGGATGGAAGAAAAGGAAAATTTAACAGGTAAGCCTAATGATTTTGATATCATTTGCATAGATGTCCAGATTTAGGGGCTAAAATCCAATACTGGATGTTATATACCAGGGGATGCTAAATGAGACAAGGCATGACTCTACGAAATGCTAACAGTCAGCATGGAGGACTCAATAAATAGGGGGAGGTCCCATTCAATTGGAATTAAGCCAATGTGGCACTTATTTTCAAGAGAGACAATAAATAATTACAGACCAATTAGTCTTTCATCAACAACTAGCAAAATAAGTTTCAGAAGCAGCAGATCCTGCTCCAACATTTTTACATATTTTCTATTTATAGTCTAGATTTTTTGGCTTCCATCTTTTTCATTACTCTTGTAGGTGTGCTCTAACTCCCTATTACCGTGAAAGCATTTTCACTAGCCTCGGTTTCCAGGTAAACATTTGGCAATGTGCCCGGGACAATCTTTGTTTCTTATTTTAGCTACTGGAATTACCCTATGCCTCCCATCTGCAAAAAGAGCAGAGCATCACATCAGACCTTGTTTCAGACTTTATAGACGATCAAGCAAATTTAGTTAACAATAGATAAATAAATAACAGTAATCTAACACTTTTAGAAATGATGCTATCTCTCGGAGCAACAACACGACATAGAAGCCAGAAGGAATATAATGCAGTGGCAATAACTGAGACTTGGCTCAAAAAAGGGGAGGATTGGATGCTTAATATTCCTGGGTACAAGGTATTCAGGAAAGAGGGAAGGAAAAGGGAGGCTAGCAGTTTTAATTAACGAAAATATTACAGTGCTAGAAAGAGAGGATGTCCTTGAGAAACAATAGAGGAGTTATCACGCTATTTAGTATCTTTTATAGGCCACCAAATAGTGGGAAGAAGATAGAAGAGCAGATGTGCAAGGAAATTACTGAGAAGTGCATAAACTATATAGTAGTAATAATGGGAGACTTTAACTACCCCTATATTGAACGGGGCAGTGATTGTGTTAAGGGCAGCGCAAGGGAGAAATTTCTGAAGTGTGTTCAGCAGAATTTTTTTGATCAGTATGTTTCCTGCTCAACGAGGAAAGAGGCATTGCTGGATCTACTCCTGGGGAATGAAGTGGGTCAAGTGGAGAATGTTACAGTGGGGGAGCATCTCAGGCATAATGATCATAGTATTGTATAGTTTAAATTAGTTATGGAGAAGGACAAGAAATCTAGAATAAAACCAGGTAAATTGGAGTCAAAGACTGGTAGGCAGCAATGTAACAGAGCAATGGGAAGCTTATAAATAGATGGTTCGGATACAGTCTAAGTACATTCCCACAAGGGGGAAAGGGAGGGCAGCCAAAGCCAAAGTTCCCTAGATGATGATGAAGTTAGAAAGTAGGATCAAGCAGAAAAGGAGGGCATCTGACAAATGTCCGCTTGATAATTCAAAAGAGAAACAAGCTGAATATAAAAAGTAGAGAAGTGAAAAAGGAAATAAGAGGGGCAAAGAGACAGTACGAGAATAGATTGGTGACTAACATAAAAGGGAATCCAAAGGTCTTCTGTAGGCATAATAACAATAAAAGAGTTGTCAGAGGAGCGGTGGGGCTGATTAGGGACCAAAATAGGGATCCATTGGTGGAAGCAAAAGGCATGGCTGAGTTACTGAATGAATACTTTGCAAGAGGACTTTGCCAAAGCTACAGTAAATGAGGAGGTTGCCAGGATACTGGATGAGATAAAAAAAATAGATAGAGGAGGTACTAGAATGGCTGGCAGTACATAAAGTGGATAAGTCACCCAGTCTGGATGGGAATGCATCCTAGATTTGTGAAGGAAGGGTAGAAATTGCAGAGGCGCTAGCCACAATCTTCCAATCCTCCTTAGATACAGGAACAGTCTCAAAGGACTGGAATATTGCAAATGTTACACCCTTGTTCAAAAAAGGAGAGAAGGATAAACCTGACAATTACAGGCCAGTCAGTTTAATGTTGGTGATGGGGAAGCTTTTAGAGACAATAATCCGGGAGAAAATTAACAGCCATGTGGACAAGCACGGACTAAAAGGAGAATTAGCATGGATTTGTTAAGGGCAAGTCATGTTTGATTAATTTGATTTGAGTTTTTTGATGAGGTAACCAAGAAAGTGGATGAGGGCAATGCAGAAGATGTTGTGTACATGGGCTTTTAAAAGGCATTTGATAAAGTACCACATAATAGATTTGTTAGCAAAATTGAAGTCCATGGGATAAAACAGGCAGTCGGAGCATAGAATCATAGGGCTCAAAATTGGCCAGGAGTTGCTCCATTTTTTTTGGAACAACTTGATTTTTCTGGAGTATCTTAAAAATCCCCATTTTGCACATTCAAGTTGCGCCAGTGTAAGTGAGTTAGTTAGGATTTTTTTAAGTTTAGTTTTTTTTTCCAAAAGGGGGCGTTACTAGCCACTTACGCCATTTAGCCATTGTGGACAGCTAATAGTTGTCCCAAACTAACTTAGGCCAGCATATGTGGCCACTTGTGGCCGCACTGAAAACCCTTGCGGAGAGTTAAGAAATCAGCGCAGGTAGGTACATCTGAGACCATTCGGCCAGAGATAGGAGCGGGAAGGGAAGCGGAGAGGACCTTGCAAAGCACATTCAAGAAGCATAAAAACATCAAAAAGAAATAAAAATAGAAACTAAGTCCTATCTTCCTATCAAAACTCGGCCCGGGAAGTCAGCGGGCCGGCTCTTGCGGGAGGCCACTTGGCCGGGGATAGGTGCGGGACGACGGGGAGAGCACAGGCCGCCGACATCCAAGCAGAAAATGACTTCCAAGATAAACTGCCAAAGGAGACATGGAACCTCTACTTCCACTGGGTATTTTACTGACACTCTCTCTCTCTCTCTCTCTCTCTGACTGACTGACTCTGACACTCACTCTGACTCTCGCTCTCTGACTATTCCAGCAGCCCGGCGTGCATCGTGAGGCCACTCGGCCTGGTATAGGGGCGGGATGCATCAGGTTCCATGCTGCTGCATGGTTGGGGGCAGGAGCTACTGCGCATGCGCGAAACCTCCAGTGTGCATGCGTTGAGCTACCGGCACTGGTTTTCGTGCAGGGTCCTAGCTCCGCCCCCTAATCAACAGAGCACACAGCGCCAAGCCATGGGAGAGGCCACAGAGCAGCCAGAATCTGGAGACATCTTTTCGGCGCCGTTTTCAACCCACAAAGTCGGCGCATCTCTAGTGAGTACGCCGAAAAAACATGTGGGCCAATTTTGAGCCCATAGAATGGTTACAGCACAGGAGGCCATTCGGCCCATCGAGCCCGTGTCGCACTCTGCAAGAGCACTTCGGCTAGTCCCACTCCCTGTAGCCCGTTGTCGTAGCCCTGCAAATGTTTTCCTTCAGTTACTTATCCAATTCCCTTTTGAAAGCCACGATTGAATTTGCCTCCACAACCCTTTCAGGCAGTGCATTCCAGATCCTAACCATTCACTGCGTAAAAAGGTTTTTCCTCATGTCACCTTTGGTTCTTCTGCCAATCACCTTAAATCTGTGTCCTCTGGTTCTCAACCCTTCCGCCAATGGGAACAGTTTCTCTCTATCTACTTTGTTTAGACCCCTCATCATTTTCAACAGCTCTATCAAATCTCCTCTCAACCGTCTCTCCTCTAAGGAGAACAACCCCAGCTTCTCCAGTCTATCCACATAACTGAAGACCCTCATCCCTGGAAACATTCTTGTAAATCTTTTCTGCACCCTCCCTAAGGCCTTCACATCCTTCCTAAAGTGCGGTGCCCAGAATTGGACACAATACTCCAGTTGAGGCCGAACGTGTGCTTCCTTTTTTTTCTACTCTATGCATCAATTTATGAAGCCCAGGATCCTGTATGCTTTTTTAACTGCTTTCTCAACCTGCCCTGCCACCATCAACGATTTGTGCACATATACCCACAGGTTGCTCTGTTCATCCACCCCCTTTAGAATTGTACCTTTTAGTTTATATTTCCTCTCTTTGTTCGTCCTATCAATATGTATCACTTCACACTTTTCCATGTTAAATTTCCATCTACCACATGTCTACCTATTCCACCAGCCTGTCAATGTCCTCCTGAAGTCTATCACTATCCTCCTCACTGTTCACTATACTTCCAAGTTTAATGTCATCTTTAAAAAGGGATGAAGGGATAGAGAGAGTAATTACAGGCCAGTTAGTTTAACCTCGATGGTGGGCAAATTATTGGAATCAATGCTGAGGGACAGTATAAACCTTCATTTAGAAAGAAGCAGATTAATCAAGGACAGTCAGCATGGATTTGTTAACGGGAGATCATGTCTGAATAACTTGATTGAATTTTTTGAAGAGGTAACAAGGAGGGTTGATGAGGGCAGTGGGTTTGATGTAGTCTACATGGATTTTAGCAAGGCTTTTGACAAGGTCCCATATGGAAGGCTGATCAAAAAAGTCAAAGCCCAAGGGAGAGTTGCAAATTGGATCCAAAATTGTCTCAGTGACAGGAAGCAAAGGGTAATGGTTGACGGGTGTTTTTGCGACTAGAAGGCTGTTTCCAGTGGGATTCCACAGAGCTCAGTACTCAGTCCCTTGCTTTTGTAGTATATATTAATGATTTAGACTTAAATGTAGGGGCATGATAAAGAAATTGGCCATGTGGATGACAGTGAGAAGGAAAGCTTTAGACTGCAGGAAAATATTGATGAATAGACAATAAATTGGAGGATACTGAGAGCATGGAAGAACAGATGGACCTCGTCGACAGATCCTTAAAGGTAGCAGGACAGATCGATATGGTAGTTAAAAAGGCATACGGAATGCTTTCCTTTATTATGCAAGGCATAGAATAGAAGAGCAGGGAAGTTATGCTAGAATTGTATACAACACTAGTTAAGCCACAGCTAGAGTATTGTGTGCAGTTCTGGTCACCACATTACAGGATGGATGTGATTGCACTAGAGAGAGTGCAGAGAAGATTTACAAGGATGTTGCCAGGAGTGGAAATTTTTAGCTTTGATGAAAGATTGGATAGGCTGGGGTTGCTTTCCTTGGAACAGAGGGGAGGTTTAATTGAGGTGTATAAAATTATGAGGGGCCTCGAGTGGATAGGAAGGATCTATTTCCCTTAGCAGAGGGGTCAGAAGGGGTATAGATTTAAAGTGATTTGTAGAAGGATTAGAGGGAAGATGATGAAAAAAAAATTCACCCAGAGGGTGGTGGGGGTCTGGAACTCGCTGCTTGAAAGGATGGTAGAGGAAGAAACCCTCATTACTTGGATGTGCACTTTAAGAGTCGTGACCTTCGGGGCTACGGACCTAGTGCTGGAAGGTGAGATTAGGCTGGGTAGCTCTTTATCGACTGAGACGGACATGATGGGCCTAATGGCCACCTTCTGTGTGGTAATTTTCTATGATTCTATGATCTGCCAATTTTGAAATTGTGCCCTGTACACCCAAGTCTAAGTCATTAATATATATCAAGAAAAGCAGTGGTCCTAGTACCAACCCCTGGGGAACCCCACTGTATACCTTCCTCCAGTCTGATAAACAACCGTTCACTACTACTCTCTGTTTCCTGTCATTCAGCCAATTTCGTATCCATGCTGCCACTGTCCCTTTTATTCCATGGGCTTCAGCTTTGCCTTTTGGAAGTCCATGTACACCTCATCAACCGCAATGCCCTTATCGACCCTCTTGGTTATCTCATCAAAAAACTCAATCAAGTTAGTTAAACATGATTTATCTTTAACAAATCCGTGCTGGCTTTTCTTAATTAATTCACACTTGTCCAAGTTACTGTTAATTTAATTCCGGATTATTGTTTCTAAAAGCTTCCCCACTACCGAGGTGAAACTGACCGGCCTGTATTTACTGGGTTTATCCTTACATGCTTTTTTGAACAAGGGTGTAACATTTGCAATTCTCCAGTCCTCTGGCACAATCCCGTATAAAAGGAGGATTGGAAGATTATGGGCAGTTCCTCTGCAATTTCCCCCTTTACTTCCCTCAGCATTCTAGGATGCATCCCATTTGGTCCTGGTGACTTATCTACTTGAAGTACAGCCAGCCTTTCTAGTATTACTTTTTATCCTATCCAGTATCTCAACTACCTCCTCTTTCAGAGAAACAAAATTGGCTAAGGAATAAAAAACAGAGAGTTGTGGTAAATGACTGTTTTTCAATCTGGAGGAAGGTATACAGTGGAGTTTCTCAGGGTTCAGCACTAGGACAATTGCTGTTTTTTAATACACGTTAATGACTTGGACATGGGTGTACAATTTTGAAATTTACAGATAACACAAAACCTGGAAGTGTAGTAAACAGTGAGGAGGATAGTGATAGACGTCAAGAGGACATAGACAGGCTGGTGGAACGTGACAAATGAAATTCAACGCAGAAAAGTGTGAGATGATACATTTTGGTAGGAAGAATGAGGAGAGACAATACAAGCTAAATTGTACAATTTTAAAGAGGGTGCAAACAATGTTCCCTGTAATTTGTTTTTGGGTGCGTGGCCCCTTTATGTGGCTGTGCAGTCCATTCAGATGCTCACACATGCACGGTTATTCCAACGGAAAAGCCAGCGAGCGGCCTGCGCGGGAGCTCCATACCGCGGCGTGGCTGCACAGCTTAACAGTAACATTGGGTGCAAAAACAGAGACCCCTGGGTGCCTGTGTACAAATCTTTGACGGTGGCAGGACAGGTTAACAAAGCAGTTAATAAAGCATATGGGATCCTGTACTTTATAAATAGAGACAGCGAGCACAAAAGCCAGGAAGTTATGCTAAACCTATATAAAATACTACATTAGCCCCAACTGGAGCATTGTGTCCAATTCTGGGCACCACACTTTAGGAAGGACATGAAGGCTTTGGAGAGGGTACAGAAGAGGTTTACTAGAATGGTTCCAGCGATGAAGGGTTACAGTTAAGTGGATAGACTGGAGAAGCTGGGGTTGTTCTCTTTCGAGCAGAGAAAGTCAAGAGGAGATTTGATAGAGGTGTTTAAAATCATGAAGGGTTTAGATAGAGTAAATAAAGAGAAATTGTTTCCAATGGCTGAAGAGTTGATAATCAGAGGGCACAGATTTAAGGTGACTGGTGGAAGAACCAGAGGGGACATAAAGGAATAAAACTTTTATGCAACGAGTGGTTCAGTTTGGAATGCACTGCCTGATAGGGTGGTGGGTGCAGATTCAATAGTAGCCTTCAAAAGGGAACTGGATAAATACTTGAAGAAAAAAATAGTCGGGATATGGGGAAAGAGCAGGGGAATGGAACTAATGGGTTTGCTCTTCAAAAGAGCTGGCGTAGACTCAATGGGTCGAATAGCCTTCTTCTGTGCTGTACTATTCGATGATTCTAAGCAGCACTGAAGGGTGAAGCCAGGACCTGTATTGGGGGAGTGGGGCAAGGCTGGAAGCTGGAACGCTGCTGACTTTTGTTCATAAAGGCAGACAAACATGGGCAGTTGGCATGTATGTCAGCCTCGGGCAGATTTCACAATACATCTCTCGATACAGAATTTCCCGCACAACATAAAACTTTGTTTTCATAATGTCATAATTATGTCAACCATAATGCATTTCACAGACTATACTAATATTAAACAGACAAGGTAGTCACAGACCTCAAAATTTCATTAGAATGCTTGAAGAGCATTGTTAATGTGAATAATATTTCAAGTACAACACAAATGTGTTTATTCCTAGATAGTGTGTGTTTCAATGGGCTAGAATGTCCAGTGCTTCACCGCCCGGTTTCTGGGCGGTATTGGCCATTTTGGGCGAGAACCAGGTTGGCGAAAAATTCCCCAGCCGAGTTCCGTCAGCGGTTTCGAAGTACCGCTAGGGAGCGGACTGCCGATGTGCACTGTCCATCGATCACCATGGCGTAATTTTTGGCTAAGAGGTGACCCGTAGGTAAGGTGGAAAAAAAAACAGCCATGAGAATCAGCAGAGCTGGGCGGTAGGTAAGTAGCCCTGCAAGAAAAAGATTAAGTAATTGTTTTTATACTAATTATTTTAAAATGCCCTTGTAACGATTTAAGTGAAAAGGGCCCCAAGAATGTTTTTTTTATTTTTTATTTTATGTTTTTTGAAAAAATATTTATGTTTTTCTCCTCATAGGCCCAACCCGCAGCCTCGGTGTAAATTTTTAGTAAATTTATTAATTATCGCCCGTATTTTTTTAAATGTCTATTTGTCTGCCTTTATAAACAAGATTCAATTTTTTCGACGAGAATCGGGGTGTCACGCCCATTTTTTTTCGCTGGGCGCATTTTTTTCTTTTTTGGGGGGAATTTTGCACCAGCGATAATTTTGGCAATCTTAGCGTTATTTTGGGCGGCAATTGGGCGCTGGCGGATTGTTTGGAAACTCTAGCCCAATGTACTATAATTTGTCTCCTATAAATTAAATTTACTTCAACCACAAGAGTCATTCTTTGATCTTTTTAATTTAGTAGAATTTCCTTTCAGAAATCATACAGTTTGCCAATGCAGTTGGTGCCAATCATGCTTCTATCTGTCAACTCCTTTGAAACCAATGATGTATAGAATCAAACAAAAGAGCAGGTGGCTCTCTCAAACATGCCAATTTTTAGAAATGCCTATGTCCTACTTTCTTGAACTTTGATTGTTAATCTGTTGAAGCGGCATCCAACTGACGCATTAAAAATTATTGACTTCCCCTTCTACTTTTGTGTGGCAATTTTCCTTTGTAGGGTAAAATTACCCGACTGAATAGCCACTTCCAGAATGCCATTGGGCAGAAACTTCGGAAAGAGAAATAATAGGTCACTTTCCCTTCCCAAGCTGAGAGGATGATGTGCGGCAAAGTACCTTTTAAAAATCGACTGAATGTTTCATTTGGGAAAACAAGTTGGCAGACATATTGATGACGCATCAAAAATCTGTCCCTCCCCCCCGTCATCTAAATGTCCCAGGAGATTAAAGTGAAAAGAACATTTATAGCATCATTGTAACTGAGATCCCTGTGAAACGTGGTGTTACCACCCACCACTTCAGAATCTGATCGTGCAATATTCAATTTATGCCAGCATTTTATTTTGGCAACAGTGTAAAGGATCCACAGCAAAAATGTGAAACACAGGGAAAGAATACATCGCAAATAAACAGCACAAATATTAGATGTTGATGCAACAAATATTCCTAATTGTTTAAGCAGCAAAATATTTTCTCATGATGCGAGCCGCTACTTCCTTGAAAACACTGAACTGCTGCGATTCAAAGCTGAACTGCTGCGATTCAAAGCTAGAACGGAGGTATCAGCAAATAGTTCCGTTTTAGTACTTAAATGGCAGTTACGTGATGATTTCTGTAACCTTACTCAGAAAACAATGGGCCAATATTTGCTGGCAAAATAATGGCACATTAAAGGCGCAGACCGTTATTAATGTGTAAAATAACCAACGTTTTGTGGCATAAAATTAACTGGAGC
The DNA here is from genome assembly GCF_044704955.1 of Pristiophorus japonicus. Lineage (NCBI taxonomy): Eukaryota > Metazoa > Chordata > Chondrichthyes > Pristiophoridae > Pristiophorus > Pristiophorus japonicus. The sequence continues at coordinate 107,012,194 of NC_091984.1, read as the reverse complement.
TGAAGGGTGATGGGAAAAAAACAAGTCACGACACACAGCAAATTCTAGGTCATTAACTGCAGCTCATCTTCGAAGGATGGCTCCAGGATAAGGCCCAACAATGGACTCATCCTCTATGGATGTTAAATTTAGCTTTTCTCACTAAGACTATTGACATCCATCCAGCCATATTCCTTTCACAGTTCAGATTGCAATCTCTTCTAAGTGTACGCACTCACATCCTATCCCTGCTAGCCATTTCCCTAAGGAAACTGCTGCTTCCCTCCCAAATACTTCCACTCAATTTAATGAGGCGGTCACCACTTCCTTTCCATCCAAATTGCTGAGTACCAGACATATAAAGTTCTGAGTCCCAAGCACTAGAGATTTGTCTTTTCACCTGGAAGACGAACCAAGCTTGAATCTTGACTTTGGCTAATATTCATACTTTAGCCTCTTGCAATGAGTGAGTTTGCTAGCCTCTGTCAGCTTGGCCACAGAACAGAAACAAAATGTCCTTTCCTCTTCAGTGACATGTCAGACAAATGTTTGGAAAATTAGTATGAAAGGCAAAACTAATTATTCTGGAAACCAACTAATGGGTTTGGGGTCATCTGGGGCTTATCTGATCACTTCTGGGGGTGGGGTTTGAACAGAGAATTCCTGAACTGACTACAGATTTCTCGTGTTTTTTTTCTGTCTTTCCAAGGAGGGTGGGGAAGGGCAGGTTCACGTGGATAAGCTCCAACAAAGAAATAGATATGCATGGCCCTGATGGTTTTTCGGCATCCTGAATAAACGAGAAACAAGAATCAGGTCTATCCGATTAGCCAACCAAGTAGCAACATTGACAGTAACTGGAGTTGTTCACAGATTTGACTACACTCTGTATTCACTGAGGTAAGTCTTGTGCACAGGAAAACAAGTATCATGGCAAAATTAAATGGTCATTATAAATAAATGAAAAGGCAGAAATGTTGAGTGGAATGTGTCTCTACAAGGTTCAAGGGCTGAAGGATAAGCAAATGGCACACAGAGTCTTGAATGCAGCATCATTCAAATGAGAGCTTTAATGCCTTTCTGTATAATTGTAGCTCGTTACTGACTGCTGAACGTGTTGTGCTTTCAAATGCATACTCAAACCAAATAAACAGGTGTAATTGAACAATATGCAACAAATCTAAAGTATGTGTCTTAACTGAAATATAAGAAAAACAAGTGCATTTTCATTACTGTAAGTCCTATAGGGAGGTTTTTACAATGCATTACTCATGGTGTGTGTAACTTAGCTGCCTTGTTGCTGCTCTTGGGTAAAAAGTGAAAGGCTGTCAGTCAAACAAGAGTGTACTGTGTACTACAATAATGACCACAAATTTGAACACTTAAGTTATTTAGCACAGAAATGATTTTTATCAGAAAAAATACTTATAAAGTACCTGAGATTCATATGAAAGAAAGGAAACGTTAACTTCTTTGCAACATTTTATGGCTTTTGAGCACGTGGTCTTTAACTGACTAAAGAGGTTATCGGGACAATCTAAAATTTAAAAAAAACAGGTTATTTCAACAAAACTGTACATCTGCCATTCAGCACTTCAGAGATCAATACATTTCTTCCTTAATATGAACATGATTAAACGAGGAATGTCAAATATATTGATGCAGTACAATATATTGAGGCAGTGACATAGAATGCATCCATATCCACAGTTACACACACTGGGGCGGAAGTGGGTTTTTCTCTCTCTCTCTCTCTCTCTCTCTCTCTCTCTCGAGTTTCCGCTCAAACTCATTTGCATATCACCGAACGCAATATCTGCCATGAACCAGCGCAATCGGGCAGCGTTTTAAAAACGTAATTTAAAAAAATAACTTTTGCTTTAAAAAATATTCTGTGATGTATTTAAGAGTGGCAACTTGTTGCAGTTTGATTAATATTGCTGAAAATGGGTCTATCACAAAAAATAAGAATTTTAATCAGTGTGAGTAATCAGATTTTAAATAACTGAAAAAGACTTTAAAAAAAAACTATACAGCATCATTTGCTAGTTATATTGGGGTACTTGTAAGAATTATTCTTTCTGAAGTAATTTATCAATGCATCGACTGACTGAAAAGTAAAAGAATAAATGGTATAGCAAACATTGCCTTTCACGTACAGTAGTTCACAAATATTTATTTCTCAGTCAAAATTTTTTTTTTAATTCAAAAGCTTTTAAAACCTGCTTATTCGTATCCTTGCACCTAAAAAACAAGCTTAATTTTTGGAGCCTCCTCGAAGGCCTGCAAATGGGCGCAATTAGCGGAAACTCGCCATGGTGATTAATTCGATCTGGGAGCGTGGCCAGTTTTGTGGGCGAGGCCAGCTTCTAGCGCAATTTTTAAAAAAACGCAAAAGATCGGGAATCTCGATTTGTACTGAAAGTAACTTGTACTTAAAATTTCACAATCTTTTGCCAATTTTGGGTGAATTGCCCCGAGAAAACCGAGCGGAAACTCCAGGCCACTAATTTCAACCACTCTACAGCACCAAGTACAGGTACTGACCAGAGACAAAGCTATCCCTCCTCACTCGGAACAGGTGCACATTAAAAAAGTGCCCAGACACCCTGGGTGGCTGGCTGCGAAGCTGCACTGGCAGAGGCCTGGGCAAGAAGAGAGGTAGATTTAGCAATGAGAGTCTCAAGGCAGAGCCTTGCGAGATGGAAGCACAGGTTTGAGATAGAGCTTTAACACGGAGGCAAGGAGTACAATACAGCTACTCTGCAAGTACCCCACATCAACATATTCTAATCTATAGAGCCAGGAAACAGGCTGCCTTGCAGAATGCTCCTTAAGGTGCACGCCATGCCACAGCAATTTGTTTAAATGTATTTAATCCACCAAGCTATCACCTTAGTTCAAAGCACCTCATTTGGACAATTCCTTAAGGACCTTAGATATCACATCAAATAGCATACTAGGTGGTAAGAATGAGCTTCAAACAAACCCTATGCCTATTTAGTGACAGTCCAGCCCCTAGCTTTGATCTTCCACACTATCTGTGGATAAAGCTCAATGGCTTCAGATGTGGAATGATCAGACGTGCTGCAAATTGCTGTAAGTGGAGCCTTCATGATTCCCCGCCGGGGTTTTCGGGGCTGGTTTTGGTGGGGCGCTGGTAGCTGGCCGCCCGCCCGGAAGAGCTCACTGCCGGCACTGCCGCCCCTCTGGGGCGAAAACAATGGCAGCAACAAGTCAAAAATCCAGCCCATTACATTGGCAAACATAGCTGATTGTTCCTTTGGCACCAGCAAAATAGGACATGGGAAGGGAGCCCAAAGTTTGTCTTTCAGGCCCCAGAGGTGCCTACCATGGACCCACGAGCCTCCAGGTCCACAAAATTCAACCAATAAACCAGTAGACATATCTGGGATTTGAAGGCTGCATGTGTCCCCAAGGTTAGCAGTTTGGGCATAAAAACATAGAAAATAGGTGCAGGAGTTGGCCATTCGGCCCTTCGAGCCTGCACCAACATTCAATATCATGGCTGATCATGCAACTTCAGTACCCCATTCCTGCTTTCTCTCCATATCCCTTGATCCCTTTAGCCATAAAGGCCACATCTAACTCCCTTCTGAATATATCTAACGAACTGGCCTCAACAACTTTCTGTGGTAGAGAATTCCACAGGTTCACAATTCTCTGAGTGAAGAAGTTTCTTCTCATATCGGTCCTAAATAGCTTACCCCTTATCCTTAGACTGTGACCCCTGGTTCTGGACTTCCCTAACACCGGGAACATTCTTTCTTCATCTAACATGTCCAATCCTGTCAGAATTTTCTATGTTTCTATGAGATCCCCTCTCATTCTTCTAAATTCTAGTGATTATAAGCCTAGTCGATCCAGTCTTTCTTCATATGTCAGTCCTGCCATCCCGGGAATCAGTCTGGTGAACCTTCGCTGCACTCCCTCATTAGCAAGAATGTCCTTCCTCAGATTAGGAGACCAAAACTGTAGACAATATTCAAGGTGTGGCCTCACCAAGGCCCTGTACAACTACAGCAAGACCTCCCTGCTCCTATACTCAAATCCTCTCACTATGAAGGCCAACATGCCATTTGCCGCCTTCACGTATGCTGTACCTGCATGCCAACCTTCAATGACTGATGTACCATGCCTGGGTTAATGCACTTACTATGTAATGCTGCAATTGTTTTAGAAAGGAAGCACACTGGATAACATTGAAGTTACTTACAGTCAGTGAAGTAAATGTAGGCAGCTTTATACTTGTAAGAATTCTTATTTCTGAAGTCATTTATCAGTGCATCTACCGACTGAAAAGTAAAAGAATAAATGTTGTAGCAAACATTGCCTTTCATTACAGTAGTTCACAAATATTTTTTGAGTACATTTTTCCCTCATTTATAATCAATGCCCCAAGGCACAATTGATTTCATTTTTGGGATTGGAACAAGTATTTGCTGTAAAATTAATAACCATTTTTTTTCATATATGTTCAAGAGTTTGGATCATCAATAAATAACAGTTTTGCATCTAGCATACTTCCACTGAGGGTCACAACACAAAGACTTCAAATGGCTATAGGACAGAAAACTGAGTGGTTATAAAGCTGATCTGTTAACCAAGCTGATTGATTCAAATAACTTACTGACAAAAAAGTGACTAATCAACAACCAGGGACCATCAAGAACCAGCCAGTGCCACAAAACCAACCAAACAATTCCCTCAATAACAAATTTGCTCAATTCCATTCAGTGGTTATGTTCAAAGCAATCACTAAACTTACCCAACTTAGAAAATCATTAATTGGAAAACATATATAATAACATGTCCGGCCACTTACGCCTGTTTTCAAAGTTTTGTCAGTGAAAACTTACTCCAAACTAACTTAGAATGGAGTAAGTGAAGATTTTTGTATGCTCGAAAAAACCTTGTCTACACTTTAGAAAATCAGGCGTAGGTTACAAATCAGGCGTAGGGAATGGGGGGGGGGGGGGTTTAAAGGGAAGTTTACAAACATTAAACACTTCAGTTTTACAAATAAAGAGCCATCATCAATAATAAATGATAAATACATCAATAAATCAACCAATAAATCAATCAAAAAAAATTAATAAGAAATATATATATTTTTTTAAATCAATAAAACAAAACATTTTCTACTTACCGACTGCAGCACCGGGAGCCCTCCAACAGCGTGCTGGGATGCCCCCCCCGCCCCAGTGTGTCTCTGTCAGTGTCTCTATCTCTCTGTCTGTCTGTGTCTCTCATTCTCTGTGTTTTTCTGACAGCAAGGGGGGCGGAGGGATGGGGGGGAAAGGAGACGGGGGGGAGGGGGGAAGGAGACGGGGGGAGGGGGGCAGGAGACGGGGGGAGGGGGGAAGGAGACGGGGGCAGGGGGGAAGGAGACGGGGGCAGGGGGGAAGGAGACGGGGGCAGGGGGGAAGGAGACGGGGGCAGGGGGGAAGGAGACGGGGGCAGGGGGGAAGGAGACGGGGGCAGGGGGGAAGGAGACGGGGGCAGGGGGGAAGGAGACGGGGGCAGGGGGGAAGGAGACGGGGGCAGGGGGGAAGGAGACGGGGGCAGGGGGGAAGGAGACGGGGGCAGGGGGGAAGGAGACGGGGGCAGGGGGGAAGGAGACGGGGGCAGGGGGGAAGGAGACGGGGGCAGGGGGGAAGGAGACGGGGGCAGGGGGGAAGGAGACGGGGGCAGGGGGGAAGGAGACGGGGGCAGGGGGGAAGGAGACGGGGGCAGGGGGGAAGGAGACGGGGGCAGGGGGGAAGGAGACGGGGGCAGGGGGGAAGGAGATGGGGGCAGGGGGGAAGGAGATGGGGGCAGGGGGGAAGGAGATGGGGGCAGGGGGGAAGGAGATGGGGGCAGGGGGGAAGGAGATGGGGGCAGGGGGGGAAGGAGATGGGGGCAGGGGGGGAAGGAGATGGGGGCAGGGGGGGAAGGAGATGGGGGCAGGGGGGGAAGGAGATGGGGGCAGGGGGGGAAGGAGATGGGGGCAGGGGGGGAAGGAGATGGGGGCAGGGGGGGAAGGAGATGGGGGCAGGGGGGGAAGGAGATGGGGGCAGGGGGGGAAGGAGATGGGGGCAGGGGGGGAAGGAGATGGGGGCAGGGGGGGGGAAGGAGATGGGGGCAGGGGGGGGGAAGGAGATGGGGGCAGGGGGGGAAGGAGATGGGGGCAGGGGGGGAAGGAGATGGGGGCAGGGGGGGAAGGAGATGGGGGCAGGGGGGAAGGAGATGGGGGGAGGGGGGAAGGAAAGGAGCAGGGGGAGGGAGGCTGAACAAGCCGGGCCCGAGACTTCGGGCAGGGATCGTCTCCAGCACCAGATTTACAGGTAGGTGGCATTGGATCGGGTCGGGGGGAGCGCGGTTCGGGGGGGTGGTGGGAGGGAGGTCGGTTCGGTTCGGGTCGGGGAGAGGGAGGTCAGGTCGGGGGGAGGGAGGTCAGATCGGACCCAGTCCGGGGGCGGGTGTGGGGGGGGGGGGCGGTGTGCGGGAGTCGGGTCGGTGTCGGGTCCGGAGGCGGGGGGGTGGGGAGCGGGTGTCGGGTCCGGAGGCGGGAAGCGGGAGTCGAGTCGGGGGGGGGGGGGGGGGGGGAAGCAGGAGCTGGCCGTGGGAGGAGCCTTATTCACGCAGCCCCAGTGAGGCCATTGGGCCAGGGCTAGGGGCTGCGTGCTTCGGGCCCCTCCCACACAGTTTCGGGCACCTGGAGCTACTGCACTTGCGCGCCCACTGTAGCGCGCATGTGCAGAAGTCCCGGCACTGTTTTCAGCGCAGGGACCTGGCTCCGCCCCCTACAGCTCCTGCTGCACTGCGCCGAGGGCCAGAGGACCTGCAGGGAGGTGGAGAATACGGAGGGTTTTTTTTAGGTGCACTTTGTGGCGCGAAAAACGGGCGTCCAGGTCGGGACTGCGCCGTTCTAGGCGCGGCTCGAAACTTGGGCCCAAAGAAACAAATGCAGTAAGCAACAAATCAATTTGAAAAGATGGCTGCAGATTTAGCACATGAATTAAGTGTTCACTTGGGAAGAGGTTAAGGAAAAGACAGAATCTTATTCATAAGTGTTTGAGCACTGATACCCATTATTTTTTTTAAAACTTTAGTTACAGGTCGGGACCAAAAGAAAGATTGCTAGAAATGGAAAATTCAGAATTATTTTGGTGACTATATAAAACACAGACATGTGAAAAATCTTTTAAAATTGAAACTGTGCTCCCAAGTCACCATATGGCAAGTCCTCGGTCCCATCATGGGGAGGTGTTAAGCTCCCCACAGGGTGTCAGATAAGGAGAACCACAACAGTCACCAAACCCTGAAGCCTCGCTTGCATACCCCCTAGCAGCTTGTCAGAGTAGCAGAAGCAAGGACATAGGAGAAGGCCATCAACCACAGATGGTGCAAGACACAAGCAGATATAAAATGGTGCACCATTCGGCCAATTTCCATCATGCTCCATTTGTAAATCAGCAACTTGGTTGGGAGACAAAAGAGAGAAAATAAACTGCTTCGAGAAGTGACTTTGTACAGGCTTGCTTTGTGAAAATATAACAAGTGTTAACAATCAAGACATGAATTGTAGAAAACTAGTTTGGAGAAGCCAATGTTAACTTTCAATTAGCGCAGTAGAACAGTATGAGCAATTACACCGTGCAAACGTTGAGGCATGGTACTTGTAAAGAAATGGGACAAATCACAAAACTGCAGGCAGTCATTGGACACATCAAAATCATGCTTCATTTCACCTTCCCCTATAACGTGGGTATTGCACAACTCTTCCAAAACGCCACAAAAGATTCTGAATAATGCAAGTAGATGCTTTTATAAACTTGTTCTGCACTTCAAGATATTTCTATATTAAACACTGAACAGTATTAAAGCAACAGAGCATCAGCTTTGCCAAAGCTAGAGTAGAGGTTGTATTTAGTTTAACAATAAATGAGGTTCAGTACACAAAACCGGTGAAGACAATTTTCTCTTTTCCGTCTATGATCTTACTACACAATTGTAGAAACACTTCCCTTCCCTTCCCCTTCCCCCTCCCATGTAGAAATTAAATTGTTCTATAATACTGTAGCAGAAGCACACTTTATTCTTTCTGGGAGTTTTCTTAATTTATCCTGAAAATGATACCTTTTCTGTTGGAGTAATGAAGTAGATAGCCTTCAAGTTTGGAACAGGCTCACGGTTCTTGTATAGGTCTTCAACAACTGTGAACAGAAATATTCAGAGTACAGATCATGGTTCGAGAAAACTCAAATGTGGTATTTCTGTCATGAGCAGATATACAATTGTGTGCCAACATAAATCTTGCAAAGTCTCATGCCACATAGTTCCAGCTGAATCTCTGTTACCATCATCCAGTTAGTACTAACGGTGCGAGGACAGGGGGAGATGACAGGATTGGTATATTATCCTCTTAACACTTACTGTGGATGCTGACCTATCAAGAAAGACTGGATCAACTGGGCTTGTATTCACTGGAGTTCAGAAGAATGAGAGGGGACCTCATAGAAACATTTAAAATTCTGACGGGGTTAGACAGGTTAGATGCAGGAAGAATGTTCCCAATGTTGGGGAAGTCCAGAACCAGGGGGCACAGTCTAAGGATAAGGGGGAAGCCATTTAGGACCGAGATGAGGAGGAATTTCTTCACCCAGAGAGTGGTGAACCTGTGGAATTCTCTACCACAGAAAGTAGTTGAGGCCAATTCACTAAATATATTCAAAAAGGAGTTAGATGAAGTCCTTACTACTAGGGGAATCAAGGGGTATGGTGAGAAAGCAGGAATGGGGTACTGAAGTTGTATGTTCAGCCATGAACTCATTGAATGGCGGTGCAGGCTAGAAGGGCCGAATGGCCTACTCCTGCACCTATTTTCTATGTTTCTATGAAATATGGCCATGTGGGAGAAGTGCCCGATAGCTGTCAGTGCCCAAAAGGGCCATCCCCCAGCACAAGTCACCACCTCCAGGAGAGCAGGAAAGAGGGACTAGAATGAATTATTATGCAGCCGTATCATTAACTGCACCTGTTCCAAAGAGAATGTTGTATTTGTATCCCCACATGCACGGTGTACACAGAAAAATAGAACAAACAATTTATTTCATTCATAAGGATAGACCAACTCATCACCTTGAGTTATTAGATCATTTAAAGGAATAAAATGGACATCCACTGCATATCTTAAGTGGGAAAGAACATTTAGGGAGTAGTTTGTTTTTGTTTCCCTTCATGTTTGTGATTAAAAGAAGTTTAATGATTTAGATTTTTATTTTTAACCACTAATATCAACCAGATAACTGTTTGGAAAAAGCAACATTCACACACCTGGGAGAGAAAAGCTGAAGGGCATTTATATAGCATCAGGAGCATCTCAAAGTGATTTGTATCCAATTAATTACTATGACGTGCAGCGTATGACATGCAGTGACTTACTATGTAGTCAAATGTTGCAGCCATTTTACACACAGCAAAGTCCCACAAACAGCAATGAGATGAATGACTAATGAATCTATTTTTGTTGACGTTGATGGCTTGTATCCTAGGGTCTTGAGAAGTAGCGGCAGGGATAGTGGATGCATTGGTTGCAATTTACCAAAATTCCCTGGATTCTGGGGAGGTCCCAGCAGATTAGAAACCTGCAAATGTAATGCCCCTATTTAAAAAAGGAGGCAGACAAAAAGCAGGGAACTATAGACCAGTTAGCCTAACATCTGTGGTTGGGAAGATGTTTGAGTCCATTAATAAAGAAGCAGTAGCAGGACATTTCGAAAAGCAACATTCGGTCAGGCAGAGTCAGCATGGATTTATGAAGGGGAAGTCATGTTTTACAAATTTGCTAGAATTCTTTGAGGATGTAACGAATAGGGTGGATAAAGGCCAACCAGTGGATGTGGTGTATTTGGACTTCCAGAAGGCATTTGACAAGGTGCCACATAAAAGGTTACTGCACAAAATAAAAAATCACAGGGTTGGGGGTAATATATTAGCATGGATAGAGGATTGGCTAACTGACAGAAAACGGAGAGTAAGGATAAATGGTTCATTCTCTGGTTGGCAATCAGTAACCAGTTGGATGCCGCAGGAATCAGTGCTGGGACACCAACTATTTACAATCTATATTAACGACTTGGAGGACGGGTCTGAGTGTAACGTCGCCAAGTTTGCCGACGATACAAATTTGGGAGAAAACGCAACGTGTGAGGAGGACACACAAAATCTGCAAAAGGACATACAGGCTAAGTGAGTGGGCAAAAATTTGGCAGATGGAGTATAATGTTGGAAAGTGTGAGGTCATGCACTTTGGCAGAAAAAAATCAAAGAGCAAGTTATTATTTAAATGGAGAAAGATTGCAAAGTGCTGCAGTACAGCAGGACCTGGGGGTACTTGTGCATGAAACACAAAAGGTTAGTATGCAGATACAGCAAGTGATCAGGAAGGCCAATGGAATCTTAGCCTTTATTGCAAAGGGGATGGAGTATTAAAGCAGGGAAGTCTTGCTACAGTTGTGCAGGGTATTGGTGAGGCCACACCCGAAATACTGCGTGCAGTTTTGATTTCCATGTTTACGAAAGGATATACTTGCTTTGGAGGCAGTTCAGAGAAGGTTCACTAGATTGATTCCAGAGATGAGGGGGTTGACTTATGAGGAAAGGTTGAGTAGATTGGGCCTTACTCATTGGAATTCAGAAGAATGAGAGGTGATCTTATTGAAATGTATAAGATTATGAGGGGGCTTGACAAGGTGGCCGCAGAGAGTATGTTTCCGCTGATAAGGGAGACTAGAACTAGAGGGCATAATCTAGAGGGAATAAGGGGCAGCCCATTTAAAACTGAGATAAGGAGAAATTTCGTCTCTCAGGGTTGTGGATCTGTGGAATTCGCTGCCTCAGAGAGCTGTGAAAGCTGGGACACTGAATAAATTTAAGAAAGAAATATAGAGTTTCTTAAATGATAAGGGAATAAGGGGTTATGGAAAGTGGGCAGGGAAGTGAACCTGAGTCCATAATCAGGTCAGCCATAATCATATTAAATGGCGGAGCAGGCTCGAGGGGCCAAATGGTCTTCTCCTGCTCCTATTTCTTATGTTCTTATGTTGATTGAGGGAGAAACATTGACCAACACACAGGGAGAACTCTCTGCTCTTCTTTGAATATTGCCACCACTGGTCTGAAATCTCATTTGAAGGACAACATCACTGACAAGGCAGCACTCCCTCGGTATTGCGCAAGAGTTTCAGCTTAGATTATGTTTGAAAATATCTGATTTATTAAATTCAAACAGACATACTTCTGGCATAAAACTGATTATGTCTGCCTGCAAGCTAGTCCACTACGTCACTTGCAAACGTTGTCAGATAGAACAGCGTCAGAATATTTCAACATGCACCTATGGAGACCTGATTCAGTCAGCTATATGCATAATATAGCATTGTCTTTGTATTGTTACTTTAATAAGGCTTTCAGTTTGTTCAATCTTATTAAATTTAGGGAAGTTTTATAAAGAGTGACAGACGCTGACAGATTAAGGTCTTCCGTTTGGGTAGATTCCAATGTAATTTAAATGGGTCACGGCATAGTGTTAGAAAAATAACATCCTTACTTCAGGCACTAATCCTCCCAATCTACAAACTGTGGAGTTAAGATAGTTTGATGATGAGTTTCAATTATTTTGCATGCAATCTTGGACCGCTGACTTTATTTAAATTTAAAAGTTTAAAATTAGACTTTTAACATAGAAACATAGAAAATAGGTACAGGAGCAGGCCATTCGGCTCTTCGAGCCTACACCACCATTCAATATGATCATGGCTGATCATGCAACTTCAGTACCCCACTCCTGCCTTCTCTCCATACCCCCCGATTCCTTTGGCCGTAAGGGCCACATCTAACTCCCTTTTGAATATATCCAACAAACTGGACTCAACAACTTTCTGTGGTAGAGAATTCCACAGGTTCACAATTTTCTGGGTGAAAAAGTTTCTCATCTCGGTTCTAAATGGCTTACCCCTTATCCTTAGACTGTGACCCCTGGTTCTGGACTTCCCCAACATCGGGATCATTTTTCCTGCATCTAACCTGTCCAATCCCGTCAGAATTTTATATGTTTCTATGAGATCCCCTCTCATTCTTCTAAATTCGAGTGAACATAAGCCTAGTTGATCCAGTCTTTCTTCATATGTCAGTCCTGCGATCCCAGGAATCAGTCTGGTGAACCTTGGCTGCACTCCCTCAATAGCATGGATCGAATGTCCTTCCTCAGATTAGGAGACCAAAACTGCACACAATACTCAAGGTGTGGTCTCACCAAGGCCCTGTACAACTGCAGTAAGACCTCCCTGCTCCTAAACTCAAATCCTCTCGCTATGTAGGCCAACATGCCATTTGCTTTCTTTACTGCCTGCTGTACCTGCATGGCGACTTTCAATGACTGATGTACCGACACCCAGGTCTCGTTGCACCTCCCCTTTTAATAATCTGTCACCATTCAGATAATAATTTGCCTTCCTGTTTTTGCCACCAAAGTGGATAACCTCACATTTATCCACATTATACTGCATCTGCCATGCATTTGCCCACTCACTAACCTGTCCAAGTCACCCTGCAGCCTCTTAACATCCTCCTCAAAGCTCACACTGCCATCCAGCCTAGTGTCATCTGCAAACTTGGAGATATTACATTCAATTCCTTCGTCTAAATCATGAATATATATTGTAAATAGCTGGGGTCCCAGCATTGAACCTTGCGGTACCCCACTAGTCATTGCCTGCCATTCTGAAAAGAACCCGTTTATTCCCACTCTTTGCTTCCTGTCTGCCAACCAGTTCTCGATCCACGTCAATACGTTACCCCCAATCCCATGTGCCTTCATTTTGCATGCTAATCTCTTGTGTGGAACCTTGTCAAAAGCCTTTTGAAAGTCCAAAGACACCATATCCACTGGTTCGCCCTTATCCACTCTACTCGTTACATCCTCAAAAAATTCTAGAAGATTTGTCAAGCATGATTTCCCGTTCATAAATCCATGCTGACTCGGACCTGTCACTGCTTTCTAAATGCGCTGCTATTACATCTTTAATAATTGATTCCAGCATTTCTCCACTACCGATGTCAGGCTAAGCGGTCTATAATTCCCTGTTTTCTCTCTCCCCCCTTTTTTAAAAAGTAGGGTTACATTAGCTACCCTCCAATCCATAGGAACTGATCCAGAGTCCATGGAATGTTGGAAACTGACCACCAATGCATCTACTATTTCTAGGGCCACTTCCTTAAGTACTCTGGGATGCAGACTATCAGGCCCTGGGGATTTATTGGCCTTCAGTCCCATCAATTTCCCTAACACCATTTCCTGACTAATAAGGATTTCCCTCAGTTCCTCCTTCTCGCTAGATCCTCGGTTCCCTAGCATTTTCAGGAGGTTATTTGTGTCTTCCTTAGTGAAGGCAGAACCAAAGTATTTGTTCAATTGGTCTGCTATTTCCTTGTTCCCCATTATGAATTCGCCTGATTCTGACTGCTAGGGACCTTCTTTAGTCTTCACTAATCTTTTTCTCTTCACATATCTATAGAAGCCTTTGCTGTCAGTTTTTATGTTCCCTGCAAGCTTATACTCATACTCTATTTTCCCCCACCTAATTAAACCCTTTGTCCTCCTCTGCTGAATTCTAAATTTCTCCCAGTCCTCAGGTTTGCTGCTTTTTCTGGCCAATTTACATGCCTTTTCTTGGATTTAACTCGATCCCTAATTTCCCTTGTTAGCCACAGTTGAGCCACCTTCCCCATTTTATTTTTACGCCAGATAGGAATGTACAATTGTTGTAATTCATCCATGTGATCTTTAAATGTCCGCCATTGCCTATCTACCGTCAACCCTTTAAGTATCATTTGCCAGTCTAACCTAGCCAATTCACATCTCATACCATCGAAGTTACATTTCTTTAAGTTCAGGACCCGAGTCACTGAATTAACTGTGTCACTCTCCATCTTAATGAAGAATTCTACCATATTGTGGTCACTCTTCCCCATGGGGCCTCACACGACAAGATTGCTAATTAATCCTTTCTCTTCACACAAGACCCAGTCTAAGATGGCCTGCTCTCTGGTTGGTTCCTCGACATATTGGTCTGGAAAACCATCCCTTATACACTCCAGGAAATCCTCCTCCACAGTATTGCTACCAGTTTGGTTAGTCCAATCTATATGTAGATTAGAGTCACCCATGATAACTGCTGTACCCTTACTGCACGCATCCCTAATTTCCTGTTTGATGCCATCCCCAACCTCACTACTACTTTATGGTGGTCTGTACACAACTCCCACGAATGTTTTCTGCCTTTTGGTGTTTCGCAGCTCGACTCATATAGGACTCAAGTTTCGGCCTGAGTGGCTCCTATTTTTTTGGAACAACTAGTTCAGAATGGAGCATCATAGAAATTGTAATTCCCGGCATTTAGTTTTTTTCCAGTTCGAGTGTGTTAGAATAGTTCCATTTTAGAATCTCTTCTCCCCACCCCCCTGACATCTCTTCTACCCCACCTCTCTTCTTTCAAAAGGGGGCGTGTCCAGCCACTTACGCCTGTTTTGCAAGTTTAGGGAGTGAAAACTTACTCCAAACTAACTCAGAATGGTGAAAGTGTAGATATTTGTATGCTCAGATAAACCTTGCCTACACTTAGAAATCAGGCGTAGGGAATGAGAGATGGAAGGCGGGTTTACAAACATTAAACACCACTTTAAGAGTGGGGTCGGGAGGGGACGAGAAGAGCGGGGTCGGGGGGGGGAAGAGAAGAGCGGGGTCGGGGGGGGACGAGAAGAGCGGGGTCGGGGGGGGGACGAGTAGAGCGGGGTCGGGGGGGGACGAGAAGAGCGGGGTCGGGGGGGGACGAGAAGAGCGGGGTCGGGGGGGGACGAGAAGAGCGGGGTCGGGGGGGGACGAGAAGAGCGGGGTCGGGGGGGGACGAGAAGAGCGGGGTCGGGGGGGGACGAGAAGAGCGGGGTCGGGGGGGACGAGAAGAGCGGGGTCGGGGGGGATGAGAAGAGCGGGGTCGGGGGGGAAGAGAAGAGCGGGGTCGGGGGGGGAGAGAAGAGCGGGGTCAGGGGGGAGAGAAGAGCGGGGTCAGGGGGGAGAGAAGAGCGGGGTCAGGGGGGAGAGAAGAGCGGGGTCAGGGGGGAGAGAAGAGCGGGGTCAGGGGGGAGAGAAGAGCGGGGTCAGGGGGGAGAGAAGAGCGGGGTCAGGGGGGAGAGAAGAGCGGGGTCAGGGGGGAGAGAAGAGCGGGGTCAGGGGGGAGAGAAGAGCGGGGTCAGGGGGGAGAGAAGAGCGGGGTCGGGGGGGAGAGAAGAGCGGGGTCGGGGGGGAGAGAAGAGCGGGGTCAGGGGGGAGAGAAGAGCGGGGTCAGGGGGGAGAGAAGAGCGGGGTCAGGGGGGAGAGAAGAGCGGGGTCAGGGGGGAGAGAAGAGCGGGGTCGGGGGGGAGAGAAGAGCGGGGTCAGGGGGGAGAGAAGAGCGGGGTCAGGGGGGAGAGAAGAGCGGGGTCAGGGGGGAGAGAAGAGCGGGGTCAGGGGGGAGAGAAGAGCGGGGTCGGGGGGGAGAGAAGAGCGGGGTCGGGGGGGAGAGAAGAGCGGGGTCGGGGGGGAGAGAAGAGCGGGGTCAGGGGGGAGAGAAGAGCGGGGTCGGGGGGGAGAGAAGAGCGGGGTCGGGGGGAGAGAAGAGCGGGGTCAGGGGGGAGAGAAGAGCGGGGTCAGGGGGGAGAGAAGAGCGGGGTCAGGGGGGAGAGAAGAGCGGGGTCAGGGGGGAGAGAAGAGCGGGGTCGGGGGGGAGAGAAGAGCGGGGTCGGGGGGGGAGAGAAGAGCGGGGTCGGGGGGAGAGAAGAGCGGGGTCAGGGGGGAGAGAAGAGCGGGGTCAGGGGGGAGAGAAGAGCGGGGTCAGGGGGGAGAGAAGAGCGGGGTCAGGGGGGAGAGAAGAGCGGGGTCAGGGGGGAGAGAAGAGCGGGGTCGGGGGGGAGAGAAGAGCGGGGTCGGGGGGGAGAGAAGAGCGGGGTCAGGGGGGAGAGAAGAGCGGGGTCAGGGGGGAGAGAAGAGCGGGGTCAGGGGGGAGAGAAGAGCGGGGTCAGGGGGGAGAGAAGAGCGGGGTCAGGGGGGAGAGAAGAGCGGGGTCAGGGGGGAGAGAAGAGCGGGGTCAGGGGGGAGAGAAGAGCGGGGTCAGGGGGGAGAGAAGAGCGGGGTCAGGGGGGAGAGAAGAGCGGGGTCAGGGGGGAGAGAAGAGCGGGGTCAGGGGGGAGAGAAGAGCGGGGTCAGGGGGGAGAGAAGAGCGGGGTCAGGGGGGAGAGAAGAAGAATAGAGAAGAGTCGGGGGGGGAAGATGATGAAGGGGGAGGGGGCGAGGGAGAAGACGACGACCAAGCCGGGCTCCGCCGAGGACTTCGGGCGGGGCCCGCACGTGGCCGATGCCGGGCCGCCGACGCAGACGACTCTTCGGGCGAGGCCCGCCCCCAGCGAGAGGCCAGGCGGGCGGGCCCCGCCGCCAGGTGAGATGCGTCAGGTCACTCGGCCCGGATTATGGGCGACGTTCCTTCGGCCTGGGATAGCGTCGTCACCCTGGAGTCAGGACGCGCTGGGAGGGCCGGGAGCTACTGCGGACGCGTGCAGGGCGTTTTTGGCGCAGGGCTGGAGCTCCGCCCCCAGCAGCTCCGGCTGCACCGCGCCGAGGTGAAAATGGGCCTACAGCTATCGGAGAATCGCGAGCTAAGTATTCGTCGCAAGTTTTGTTCTATAAATTAGGCGGGCCTCTCCGATGTGCGCTGTTCTAGCGGGCGTCCGAAACTTGAGCCCATAGATTCCACATCATCCATTCTTTACTGTTGAGTAATCTCCTCTTTAACCAGTAACGCTACCCCACATCCTTTTCCTTTCTGTCTATCCTTCCTGAATACCCCTGAATGTTGAGTTCCCAGCCTTGGTTATCCTGGAGCCATGTCTCCGTAATCCCAATTATATCATATCCGTTAACAGCTAACTGCGCAGTTAATTCATCCACCTTATTACGAATGCTCCTCGCATTGAGACTTCAGGCTTGTTTTTTTAACACTCTTTGTCCTTAATATTTAATTAAATATCTTACTGAAAATTCAAGTTGTTCCCCCTCTCACACCATGGCAAAGAAATTGCTCATTTTAAACCCCAGTTTTAAAGGATTATTGAACTGTTGACCCAGCTCAGTTTTTCTCGTCATTAGCAAAGGAAGAATGAGAAATACTTTGGACGTAACTGAAAGACCAGTCAAATATAAAGGGAGATTAGTTTCTCTAACTTTCACTTCCCAAGTAAAATGAGTAAATCGAAGAAGTGAATACGGAAGAACTGAAAGAATGAAATTACAAATTGGGAAAGGAGCAAATCTGCAAAACCAGTTGTCATGTGTCCCTTTTATAAGTTGTGCAATGATGAGCTTACAATAAACTGACAACTACAATAAAGAAAATACAAGATTATCCAGCATCACTCATCATCGGATAACAGAAGGTGTTCTTAAAGCAAGTACGTACCACTGATCCTTTCAGCCATAAGATTGTTCATCTTGCAGCAAGATGAAAGAAGCTTTGTGGTATAATTGTCCAAAACAAGTATCTGCAAGTGAAAAGTGACAGCTTAGGCATCTTGCAATTCAGTTTACTGAACTTTCAGTTGGTTAACAAGAAAAAGATACTAAGCCAAACTCTTCAAAACCACTCTGCCTTCAGACTGCACTACAGTCTTTCACAGCTATTTATTTTTCTGCTCTCCTTAAGGTATCAATTCATGCTTGGGTGCGGCTCCACAGAAACATGCCGCCTTGAAATGGCTATTCCTAATGTGTATACCTCAACAAAGAGGATTGGCAGACTATTGACTGTGGGGCAGGGGGCATCATAACTGTCCTTATCCTGTCCTCGTACAACACCCCCCTACGCACATGTTCCAACAGGAGTTCCTGGAAAGCGATCAGGAGTAGGACCCCTGCCTGATCTTTTCCCATCCTCAGCATGGAGTTGGTTGACAAGCTCCCTATGCCACGCTAGCCAAGATCGCCTGGCTTACGTAGCCAAGATCGCCTGGCTTACGACAGACCAAGGATCAAACCTGGAACCCTCCAGTGCTGTCAGTAAGCTTATTTAGTGCATTGATCCTAATATGCTGGGGGGTGGGGGTAGAAAAAACACAAAACTTATGTGATACTATTAATTCATCATCTTAAATGGTTTCCACTAACCATTACAAGTGATAGGTCAGTACTTCACCTTAGTGTCACGTACTATATTGTACACAGAATTAAGGAATACCAAGGAGGCAGTTCAGAGAAGGTTCACTAGATTGATTCCTGAGATGAAGGGGTTGATCTATGAAGAAAGGTTGAGCAGGTTCATTAGAGTTCAGAAGAATGAGAGGTGATCTTATTGAAACATATAAAATAATGAGGGGGCTCGACAAGGTAGATGCAGGGAGGATGTTTCCACTCATGGGGGAATCTAGAACTAGGGGGCATAGTTTCAGAATAAGGGGTCGCCCATTTAAAACTGAGATGAGGAGGAATTTCTTCTCTCAGAAGATTGTAAAACTGTGGAATTCTCTGTCCAGAGAGCTGTAGAGACTGGGTCATTGAATATATTTAGACAGATTTTTGAGCAATAAGGGAATAAAGGGTTATGGGGAGCGGGCAGGGAAGTGGAGCTGAGCCCATGATCAGATCAGCCATGATCTTATTAAATGGCGGAGCAGGCTCAAGGGGCCAAATGGCCTACTCCTGCTCCTATTTCTTATGCTCTTATGTTCTATGGTCAACCATCTCATTGTAAGATGGGCTTGCTAGGACTGATCAACTGATCACTTACATTTCAAGTTTTAAAAAGTACAATCGCAATGTTAATATGTCCAATTCTGAATTGCTTATAAAATCTGAATGTTTAATATATTGCTCACACGAAAGAAGGTATAAATTACCAGAACAAAAGCAAAATACTGCGGATGCTGGAAATCTGAAATAAAAACTGAAAATGCTGGAAATACTCAGCAGGTAAGGCAGCCTCTGTGGAGAGAGTAACAGCTGACGAAAGGTCATCAAACTGTTTCTCTCTCCACAGATGTTGCCTGACATGTTGAGTATTTCCAACATTTTGTGTTTTTATATTATATATTATAAATTATCAAGAGAATTTAGGGTTAGGAGAGAGAATAAAGGTGTAAAAGAAGAAAGTTTAAGGATGACATTTTTAAGAGATGACCTCATCAGTGATGTGCTAATCAAGAACATTGAATTAGAAGGGGCCATGTTCAAACTGAGTGATCATCTACAGTCAGGTTGGTTTATTTCCCGATTAATTAAACCACACTAAATTAGCTGTATTCGACTGATTTGTTGCCCATTAGCAGACATGTTTCTCATCTGCTGTCTTGCACTTTCTGGCAGCTAATTTACCTGCCCAGACTGTGTAATAATGAGCTCAATGCCATTCTATGGACCTGGTTCCTTTTTGTTATGAACCCTGAAAAAGTAGCGAGAGTGCAGGGGAGAATAATCCAGATCTGCTGGATAGTCAAAGTAGCCAAGATTCAAGACCGAGTGGCATAAAAGATATTTTCATTGAGCTGTTAGGAGAAGCATTACAGACAATTGAGATTTAATTGCTGTATAAGCTTCTTATTCAGACTCTAACAGTTACCAGGAAAAATGTAAACTGCATTTTCATAGCATCTTTCACTTTAAAACATCCCAAAGTATTTCACACAATGAATTACTTTTTAAAGTAGAATAACTGTTGTTATTCAGATAACTAGACCATGGTACAATACAATTATACTGCAGGATGTGTTTCTGACCATCTGCAATGTTAAGTCTGCCAACATTTTTGATGTGCAGGTTTACTTTTTAATAAATGAATATGCTGAATTGAAATTGTTATCCATTTCTTTATATCTATTTTTTTCCAATTGGTGTAAAATTAATCCAGATATTTACAATCCATAGCAAATTTAGATATTCCAAATATATTTGGATAAACCAAGACTTACTATATACTCTACTGGGGTTGAATGAATCGGTGATAATTCTTACAGTTTCACAGTTGAGTAGTTCCTCTTCAAATATTACACTTGAAAGGCTTTCAATGCCCAGCCTCTTTGGATGTGGTGTTGGTACACACAGGGTGGATAGTATTAAGTGCACTGTAGATACCTCAGTTTATTCACAAAATAATGGCTTACATTCATTAGTTTTTTTTTAAATGTACAAGGTTTCCTGTGAGAACACAAGCTCTTATTTTATCTCCCTCTGGACCCACTTGAACCACACACCTTCCACCTCCAAAAAGAGAGAATCAGACAGCCTGCTTCTCTGCTGCTCTCGACACGAGGTGTGTGCAGGAGTGGCCCACTGGAAATCATTTCCCCCTCCTCGTTCAGCACAACAGGACATTTAGAATGCAGCAGAGTGAGGGGATCTGAACCCGAATTCCAAAACTCCCACAGTGCTGTTAGGGAGGGAGTTCCAGAATTTTGACCCAGCGATGATAAAGGAATGGTGATATATTTCCAAGTAAGGATGGTGTGTGACTTGGAAGGAAACTTGGAGGTAGTGGTGTTCCCATGCACCTGCTGCCCTTGTCCTTTTAGGTGGTAGAGGTTGCGGGTTTGTGAGATGCTGCCAAAGAAGCCTTGGCAAGTTGCTGCAGTGCATCTTGAAGATGGTACAACACTGCAGCCACGGTATGCCGGTGGTGGAGAGAGTGAATGTTTAAGGTGGTGGGTGGCATATCAGAATCAGCAGACATTCAATTTTGAAGTCATCAATGATTATTTTTGTCAAGTGCTAAATTATTCATAAAAGATGTTCAAACACTGGATCAGATTAATTATAGTATGCTGTAATTCAGTACTTGCCACACCTTCCATTCTCCTTCTCCCATACAGTCATCTATCACAAGTTTCTTGATCTCTGCAAGACAAAAATTGCAATTGAAACCTTTCTTCATTCAAATAGAGGCATAATTCACTAGTTACGCTCTAGACAACAGCATGTCCTCTGCTGCTTCTAAATGGATTTTCTATATCATATCATTTGAATACTTATGTACAGTTTTATGAAGTAGCATTTCAAAAATATCTTGAATCATAGCCTAGTCCATCATCTCTAGAAGATAACTTTTAACCCAACTCTTTCAGTTGCCCACTGTATACTTGCAGTGCTCGACATGTGGCAAGTTATACCTGAAATGACTAGTTCCTATGCAGTTTAAAAGATTATTTTCGATAACTGTTTTTTAATGTCCCCAGTGGCGAACATATTGGCTACCTAGTGAAAATAATTAGGTCTACAAAAATGCAAAATCCATTTTACAACTTATCACAATATTTACCTAATTTATCTTTAGTGCAGAAGAGCTTCTGCTGTCTCAAAGGGTTAAATTCCCGCCCCTTGAAAATAATAACTTGAGATTAAACATTTCTGGGATGTTAAATAGGAGGTAATTCAGAGCAAACACGAAAATTATTCATGAGCAAGTTAGAACTAATAACACAGTAAGTGATGTGCAACTTTCTACATTTACCCTATGCAAACATTAGGTTAAAGTTTGTGCTCATCTTAAATACAACTGATATGATTAGTTACAAAAGACGTTAGATGTTTTTCATATTTCGTAACTACAATTAATCCTGGAAAGAAGATTCATCAGCGTCATGGATGCTGGGATGTGGGCGTTGCTGGCAAGACCAGCATTTATTGCCTATCCCTAATTGCCCTCAAGATGGTGGTGGTGAACCGCCTTCTTGAACTGCTGCAGTCCGTGTGGTGAAGGTACTCCCACAATGCTGTTAGGGAGGGAGTTCCAGGATTTTGACCCAGCGATGATAAAGAAATGGCGATATATTTCCAAGTCAGGATGGTGTGTGACATGGAGGGAAACTTGGAAGTAGTGGTGTTCCCATGCAGCTGCTGCCCTTGTCCTTCTAGGTGGTAGAGGTCAGGGGTTTGTGAGGTGCTGCCAAAGAAACCTTGGCAAGTTGCTGCAGTGCATCTTGTAGATGGTGCACACTGCAGCCACAGTACACCAGTGATGGAGAGAGTGAATGTTGAAGGTGGTGGATGGGGTGCCAATCAAACGGGCTGCTTTGTCCCGGATGGTGTCGAACTTCTTGACTGTTGCTGGAGCTGCACTCATCCAGGCAAGTGGAGAGTATTCCATCACACTCCAGACTTGCGCCTTATGGTGGAAAGGCTTTGGGGAGCCAGGTGAGGCGAGGCACTTGCAGCAGAATACCCGGCCTTTGACCTGCTCTTGTTGCCACTGTATTTATGTGGCTAGTCCAGTTAAGTTTCTGGTCAATGGTGACCCCCAGGATGTTGATGTTGGGGGATTCGGCGATGGTAATGCTGTTGAATGTCAAGGGGCGGTGGTTAGACTCACACTTGTTGGAGATAGTCATTGCCTGGCATTTGTGTGACGCGAATGTTACTTTCCACTTATCAACCCAAGCATGCATGTCGTCCAAGTTTTGCTGCATGAGGGCACGGACTGCTTCATTATGTGAGGCGCTGCGAATGGCACTGAACAATGTGCAGTCATCAGTGAATATCCCCACTTCTGACGTTAAATGATAATGTAAATACTATGAATGTCAGTTTTTACAGTGGCCCCATTCTGTTCGGAATTTTCTTTTAACATTCATTCTGCATTTTCTCCTTTCTGAAATACTTTATAGTCACAGGGTTAAAATTTCTCAATAGCATGAAGACATTCTATGAACCGTATCATATTTATATTATGGCAGCCTAATCTATTTAACATAAATTCCATTTAAGGGTTCTCAAACTGACAATGAAAATGAGGTGGGGCAGAGAAAAGTTATTTCGAATCACTATTACATGACCATAAATCACCATTTTACTTCACTAATCAGCAGATTTTCTTACCTGCATAATTTACTTTGTAGGTGGGAAAATAGAAGTTTTAACAGAGGAGCGGTTACATTGTTGGAAGTTTAGAGCTCTAAACAGTGAGAAAGAATAGATGAGCAAATTTGTTGTCAAATTTCAAAGACGTGTAACAAAAATAGAGTCAGTAATATTAGGAGACTTTAATTACCCTAATGTAGACTGGGAAAAATGTAGTGCTAAGGTTAGGGAAAGAGAAGAATTTCTGATAAGTGTACAGGAGAATATTCTCGATCAATATGCCTCCAGTCCAACAAGGAAGGAAATAGTGTTGAAATGAAGTAGGACAAGTTGATTGTGTTACAGTAGGAGATCATCTAGCTAACAGGAACCACAACATAATTTGGTTTAAAGTAATTATGGAAAGAGGCCAGAAAGTATTGAAGGTAAAAATACTAAACTGGGGAAGAGCTAATGTCAGTGATTTCAGAAGGGATGTAGCACAGGTAGATTGGGAATGGCAATTGCAGGGTAAAGCAGTAATGGAGCAATATGGAACATTCAGGGAAGAGATAGTTCAGGTACAAACTAGGCATATTCCTTTGAAGGGAAAGGATAGAACATCCAAAGCTAATGTGCCTTGAATGACAAAAGAAATAAAAGTTAAAATAAAACAGAAAAAGGCGGCTTATGACAAATACCACGAGCACGATTCAGTTAATAACCAGGAAGATTAGGGAAAGTACAAGAGGGAATTAAAGAAATTTATACAGGAGGCAGAGAAAGGTTATGGGCAAAGATTAGCAGGTAACATTAAATTGAACCTTAAATATTTTTTAAACATTACATTGAACCTTACATTTTTTTTGTAAACATATTGGGCCCAAGTTTCCACAAGAAAAAAAACGGGCGCCCCTCCGAGCTGGGCGCCCGTTTTTCGCGCCTAAAACGGCGCCTAAAAAAATCCTCGGTATTCTCCACCCACTTACAGGTCCTCTGGCCCTCGGCGCAGCCAGCACGAGCTGTGGGGGGGGGCTGAGCCAGGTCACGGCGCTGAAAACAGTACCGGGACCTCTGCACATGCGCGCTACAGTCGGCACGCAAGTGCAGTAGCTCCAGGCGCCGAACTGTGTGGAAGGGGCCCGAAGCACGCAGCCCCTAGCCCTGGCTGAATGGCCTCACTGGGGCTGTGTGGATAAGGCTCCTCCCACGGCCAGCTCCTGCTCCCCGCCCCCGACAAGACCCGACACCCGCTCTCCCCCCCCACCCTCGACCAGACCCGACCCGACACCCGCTCCCCCGCCGACCAGACCCGACACCCGCTCCCCCCCCCCCCCCCCGCCGACCAGACCCGACCCGACACCCGCTCCTGCCCCCCCGCCCCGCCAACCAGACACCCGCTCCCCCTCCCGCCCCGCCCCCCCGCCCCGACACCCACTCCGCCCCCCCCGACACGCGCTCCTGTTCCCCAACCAGACTCTCTCTCTCTCTCTCTCCCTCCCCCCCTCTCTCTCCCTCCCTCCCCCCCCGCTCCCTCTCTCTCTCTCTCTCCCTCCCTCCCCCCTCCCTCACTCCCCCCTCACTTCCCCCCCTCTCTCTCTCCCCCTCACTCCCTCACTCCCCCCTCTCTCTCCCTCCCCCTCTCTCTCCCTCTCCCTCCCCCCCTCTCCCCCCTCTCCCCTCTCTCTCTCCCTTCCCCTCCCTGCCCCCCCTCTCCCTCTCCCTCTCTCTCTCCCTCTCTCCCTCCCCCCCTCTCTCTCCCTCCCTCCCTCCTCCCCTCTCTCCCTCTCTCCCCCCCCCTTCCCCCCTCTCTCTCTCCCTCCCCCCCTCTCTCTCCCTCCCCCCCCCTCTCTCTCCCTCCCTCCCCCTCTCTCTCTCCCTCCCTCCCCCTCTCTCTCTCCCTCCCTCCCCCTCTCTCTCTCCCTCCCCCCCTCTCTCTCTCTCTCTCTCTCTCCCTCCCTCCCTCCCTCCCCCCCCCCTCTCTCTCTCTCTCTCTCTCCCCCTCTCCCTCCCTCCCCCCCCCCTCTCTCTCTCTCTCCCTCCCCCCCCCTCTCTCCCCCTCCCCCCCTTCCCCCCTCTCTCTCTCTCCCTGCCCCCCCTCTCTCTCCCTCCCCCCCCTCCTCCTCTCTCCCTCCCCCCCCTCCTCCCTCTCTCTTCCCCCCCCCTCTCTCCCTCCACCCCCCTCTCTCTCCCTCCCCCCCCTCTCTCTCCCTCCCCCCCCCCTCTCTCCTCTCCCTCCCCTCTCCCTCCCCTCTCCCTCCCCCCCTCCCCCTCCCCCCCCCTCTCTCTCTCTCTCTCTCTCTCTCTCTCTCTCTCTGCGACACGAACGGCTTTCTCCCCCACCTCCCGCTCAGCGGCACGAACGGCTGCAGAATTCTCCCTGGCTGAAGCACTTTCACACAGGTAGGAAGATGGTTTAGTTAATCTTTTCTTGGCTTATAAATGTTTATTCAGGTTGGATTTATTTGTATAATATTTGTAGAAGTATAAATAAGGATTTATTGTCGAATTTAATGAGTTCCCTTCCCTCCCCCACCCCCCCACCTCGTTCTGGACGCCTAATTTGTAACCTGCGCCTGATTTTTTTAATGTGTAGAACAGGTTTTTTCAGTTCTACAAAAATCTTCACTGGCTCCATTCTACTTTAGTTTGGAGTATATTTTCACTGTGGAAACTTTCAAATCAGGCGTCAGTGGCCGGACACGCCCCCTTTTGAAGAAAAAATTCTGTTCTAAACTAGAACTGTTCTACCTGACTAGAACTGCAGAAAAAAAAATGTGGAGAATTGCGATTTCTAAAATAGTCTGTTCTCCACCAGTTGCTCCTAAAAATCAGGCGCGAATCATGTGGAAACTTGGGCCCATAGGGCTGGATTTTCAAGTGCTTTGCGACCGGGTTTTTGCCGTGTTTTGACCCTCCGAGACGAAAACCCGGTCGCTAAGCCCAATCGGGATCCTCGGTTCCTTGTTTGCAGCGGCGATGGGATGTACCGCCGAGGAGAGGTGTGCCGGACGTGTAACGACTCGGATTGCGTTACCGTCTGAAATTCGGCACTCACCCGACCCACACGCCGTGCCCAGAACACCTAAATCCTGTCGGTGCAGCCCTACCAGCAGCGGTAAATTAGAAAACCTGAAAAAAAGGTAAGTTAAAGTTTTTAACTTTTTAAATTTTTTTTCAGCGATTTATTAGGTAAGGGTCTTGGTAATGTTTTTTGAATATTTATTTGAATTTTTTCCCCCCTCCCAAGGCCTCTCTCTCTCTCGGCGTTCCCAACCCCACACTAAAGTTGGTGAGGATCGCTTTTGCACTGCGAATAATTGTGCAATACTTCCCTTTGCGACAGACCCCAAAGATAGAAAGTTAGGCCTTAAATTCATATATCACTCACGTAATTTTCATGTATCACTCACGTTTTTGCCCAAAAATGGAAAATCCAGCCCGTTAAGTTTAACTGGTCTGCTAAGGAAAAGATTGGGCCTATTGAGAACCCAAAGGGAAATCTTCATGGGGTGGCAGAGGACATGGCAAAAGTATTAAATGAGTACTTTGCATCTGTCTTCACAAGGGAAGCAGAAGATGTGAAGGCTACACTAAAAGAGGAGAGAGAAGTTATGGATGTGATAATAAGAGATAGAGAAGACGTTCTAAAAAGATTAGCATTACTGAAAGTTGGTGAGACACCTGGTCCATATGAAATGCATCCTAGGTTGTTGAAAGAAGCAATGGTAGAAATAGCAGAGGCATTGGTCACAATCTTTCAATCTTCATTGGATACAGGAGTCCTGCCGGAGGACTGGAGGGTTGATAATGTTATGCCACTATTCAAGAAAGGGGAGAGTCTAACATCGGTGGTTGGGAATTTATTGGAAACCATTATCAGGGACAAAATAAACTTTCATATGGAAAGGCACGAGTTAATCAAGGAGAGCCAGTATAGATTTCTTAAAGATAAATCGCGTCTAACAAATTGACGAGGTAACAGAAAAGGTTATTCAAGGTAGTGCAGTAGACGTTGTATATATGGACTTTCGGAAGGCAGTCATTCGACAAAGTTCTACACAGGAGGAAGATGGAAGCCCATAGAATTAAGGGGATAGTGGCGTTATGGATACAAAATTGGCTAAGTGGCAGGAAGCAAAGGGTTGTGGTGGATGGATGTTCTTCAGACTGCGAAGTAGTTTGCAGTGGTGTACCCCAAGGGTCAGTTTTGGGTCCATTACTCTTTGTAATGTTTTATAAAACGGGTGTAGAGAGCAACATTATAAAGTTTTCAGATGATACAAAATTTGACAAGTAGTAGATCATGAGGCAGCTTCAGGCTGACATAGACAAGATGGTGAAATGGGCAGAAACATGGCAGATGGAGTTCAATGCAGAGAATTGTGAAGTGATGCACTTTGAGCGGACAAATATAGAAATATAGTGTACTATAAATCCACATTTTTGAAAAGCGTAGATGAGCAGAAAGAACTTGGGTGTCCATATACACAAATCCTTAAAGGTGGCAGGGCAAGTTGATAAGATGGTCAAAAAAGCACATGGTTACTTGGTTTTATAAATAGAGGAATAGAATATAAATGCAAAGAGATCATGCTAGAACTTTATAAATCATTGGTTAGGCCTCAGTTGGAGTATTGTGGGTATTTCTGGGCACCACATTTCAGGAAAGACGTAAAGGCCTTAGAAAGGGTACAGAGGAGGTTTACCAGGAATGAGGGTCTTCAGTTATGAGAAGTTGAAAATGATAGGACTGGTCTCCTTGGAACAGAGAAGGTTAAGAGACAACCCCAGAGGAAGTTTTCAAGATGATGAGAGGTTTTGATGGAATAAATAAGGAAACAATATTCGCTCTGGCGAGTGGGTCAATAGCTAGAGGTCAGAGATTCAAAATCATTGGAAAAAGATCGAGAGGGGAGATAAGGAGAAATTATTTCACTCTTGAATGGTTTATCTGAAAAGATGGTGGAAGCTTATTCCATAAATAATTTTAAAACGGAGTTGGAAAGGTACTTGACGATGAGCAACTTACAGGGTTGCGGACAAAAAGCAAGGATGTGGGACTAAGCACGACTGCTCTTTCAAAGAGCCTGCACAGGCACGAAAGGCTGAATGGTCTCTCTCTGTGCTGTAAGTTTCTATGAATCTAGGCATGTGAATAATTTATCTTTTGACTACTGCTGATCACTTAAGAAAAGTTAAATAATAGAAACACAATATCACAATATTAACAGTTTGCTGTTCACTTCCTGATTATTGGAGATGGAACATTATTTTTTTTGATGATTACTGATACCTCCCTCACTTCCAGGTGTGTCGCAAAAGAAACTAGCTGGACTATTGCTGGGCCATGGAATCAACTTACAACCATTAGTATCAAATCTGCATGTTTATATTCTTAGCTTTATGTAAATCAACTAAGCACAACCCACAGCAGACACCTCCCTTCCAGTAATCATTCCCAAGAGCAACCTATCTGAATCTTTTTTGGGAGGCATATTTCATTTTTGAATAAACTTTTAATCCAGATGGAAATGTAGCCTTGAATTTGAATCAGTACACCAATGGCATTTCACAAATGTGCAAAACCAGATTAACAGCTGCCTTCATGGACAGTGACCCATTGCTTTGTTTCTTTCTAATAAAAGATGCAACATAGCTACAGTGCACAAAAATGTGTGATACAGTAATGCCCTAGGTGTACAAAACCCTTTCCCTCAACAACTATCTGTCCCACCTGTGACATAGACTGTGGTTCTCGTATTGGACTGTTCAGCCACCTAAGAACTCATGCTAAGAGTGGAAGCAAGTCTTCCTCAATTCCAAGGGACTGCCTATGATGATGGAGGTGTACAAAGAAGTGTGATATCTCAACAGTGTAAATAAATGGTGATAATATATCTATTTTGCACAAAAAGGCATAATATCCCAAGTGTACAAGAGCTGTGATAACATATATAAAATGCCCAAGAAGTTGTGATAATATTCCAAGTAGACAAGCCATGCTAATATCCCTGCAGTGCACAAAAGATGTGATTCAGGACTATTAAATCTGCAGTTGATAAAACAGATAAGTTTTGGCAATGCGGACAAACTTGGGTCACTGAAAGATGATTTATATAAATGAATGGTCTCATAAATGGCCACTGTAATTTAATGTGGAGGAGTGCTGCGTTGTGCACCAGGGGCTAGACAACACGAGGCATGTTCACTTCCTGCGTGGGTACTCAATTGTAGTACGGACAGGAAAGGGCTTGGGGGAGTCATTGACAGGTCACTAAAATGCAATGTGAGGTAGCTATATTAAAAACAAATATTGGGTCAATTTAAGTGCAAAACTGATGCTATGCAAGGCTTTCATATAACCCCACTTTTTGGTATATTCCTACTTGCAGTATGTCAAGTTTTGGTCCTCACATCTAGTTTTGGATTGTGAGCTCAAGAGAGAGTGAAGAGGAGCCAGTGATCTAATTGAATAGTGAAACAGGCTCGAGGTGCTGAATTGCCTACTCCTGTTCCCTGGTCCTTCCTATATCCAGTGAAGTTGATCATTAAACTTTCATCTTTTGGAAAGGCTTGGAGAATTAGAGTTGAAAAAAGTAGAACTGATGGGATATATGATTCCGTTTTTTGAAATTATGTAAGAAAGATACTCAAAATGTATAGTGATAGCAAGTCTGGAGGGCATGCCTACAAAATGTCAGATTGGCTATCAAGAAGTGTTATTTTCTCAGGGGCTTGTTACTCTGTGGAACAGGATACAGGAACTATAGTGTGCTTCAGTCTTCTAGAACTTGATAAGCCCATGAGGAAGGCTGACTTTAGGGTCAGGGTGTGATCCTAGGTTAGGTTAATCTCGTCGTGCATCATAGGTCTTCTGGAACTTGCTCGACTGTCTTGTGGAATTGTGGAGCAATGTGCCAAAGCTTTCCTGAAACTGGCCACACGCTGAAGCTAGTATAACTCGCGATTGAGGGTGTCATACGTGATGGTGCCAGCTAGTTGACCGACTGATGCCTGGCAGTCATTTTTTTCAAGTGTTTTTCAAAAGAAGGTCACCTATTATCCCCAAAGTGCAATTTCCAATTTTTTTTAATACATTTTTCTGTGAAAGCTATATTACAAACTCCATATAGCAAATTTCACATTCTATAGCAAGGCTAAATCTCCTTTTGATATTTTTAAAACTGCTAACCTACTTTTATTTTTGGTTACCTAGGAATTGTTATAGCAATTTATAAACAATCAACTGGACACTTACAAAGGGAAGAGTGACACTTGACTTATGTACAGTAGCTTAGTTATATTTTCTGATCTAAGTTTGTAGCATCTATTATATTGCCACCTCAACCTATTAATATCAATACACAACTGACTTCAGTCACTACAGATGGATAGTATATTTCATCTCTTAATACAGGATCAAATTATCAGAATTGATTTACTGTTGAAGTCATGTTAAGTGGTCACTGTATTCAGATGCTTTTAGCTTCCAATGTTAGTGGAAAGATTGATATAACATAACTGTATGGAACAGAACAATGGATTTTACACGATACAACTGATCAAAAGCATTTCGGAAACACTCAAGGAGATGACAATTTATTTGAAATACATTACTGCATTGCAAAAACATCATTGCAATGACAGTTAAGGTGCCTGCCAAGATGGAAAGAGTGCCTTTTTTTTTTAAGGTTCAATAAGTAACCCAGTGCTTTAACACCGGAGCTGTATAGGATATTTCTAGATTAATCCACGTCAGTAAGAAGTGTCTGCCTGCATTAAACAAAGTGAAGGCTATGAATCCGATAATATCCTGGCTGTAGTGCTGACAATCAGCCCACCAGAACTGCATCTACCAGACAATGTGGCAGACTGCCCAGGTATGTCCTATCCACAAAACTCAGGATAAGTCTATCCTGGCCAATTATCATTCTCAGTCTCTTTCCAATCATCAGCAAAGTGAAGAACAGAGCCATCAAATAACACCTAATCATCAATAGAATCCTAGAAAAATTACAACACAGGATTAGAGGGGAAATGAGGAGGAAATAAATCCACCCAGAGGGTTGTGGGGGTCTGGAACACACTGCCTGAAAGGGTGTTAGAGGCAGAAACCCTCATCACATTTAAAAAGTACTTGGATGTGCACTTAAAGAGTCGCGTCCTACAGGGGTACGGAACTAGTGCTGGAAGGTAGGATAAGGCTGGGTAGCTCTTTTTCGATCGGCATGAACACAATGGACCAAATGGCCTCCTTCTGTGTTGTAATTTTTCTATAATTCTATTTCTATGATTCTATGAAAGTTGCTGCTCTTAACATCAAGGCAGCATTCGATTGAGTATGGCACTAATGAGTCCTAGCAAAGCTGATGTCAATGAAGGAGGGATCCAAGGGAAAACCTTCCAGCAGTTGGAGTCAGGGTGATTCAAAGGAAGATGGTTGTGGTTGCTGGAGGGAAATCATCACACACCCAGAACATCACTGCAGGACAGCATCATTATCCCCACCTGTGACTGCTTTACAAATAACTTTCCCTCCATCATAAGATCAGGAGTGAGGCTGCTCACTGATGATGATTCAACGGTGTTCAGCTCCATTTCCTGTCCTCGAGTAACTTTGCACCCATGTCAGATTTCAGCAGGGTTTGGACCACATCCATAATGCAGGTAACTATTGTGCAACATAAGTGCCAGATAATGACTATCTCCAACAAGAACCCTCTGATCTTCAGGAGCAGCACTATTGCCAAAGTCCCTAACCATCAACATCCTGGAGGTCACCATTGACCAGACTTAACTAAAGCAGACATGTCATGGTTATAACAGCAGGGCAGAGAATGGCTACTCTGCAACAAGTTGTTCACAGCCTGACTGCTCAAATCCTCTCCTGCATCTGCAAGGTTCAAGTCAGGAGTGTGACAAAATTGTAACCACTTGCTTAGATGGGTGCAGCTGCATCAATACTCAAGAAGCTCAACCCCATCTAGGACACAACAGTCCACTTCATCGACACCCCTGCCACTGGATTCAATATGCACATCCCATTGCCACCATCACACCTGCTGCAGTTGTACCATCTATAGGGTGCACAGCAGAAACTCACCAGCACATCCCAACCCTGCAACCTGTACAACCAACAACAACAAGAACAGCAAAATCATGGGGACACCGTCACCTCCAAATGATCCTCCAAGTTAAGGCCCTGACTTGAACATATATCATTTGTTCATTTGTCACTGGATCAAAATCCCCTACATTACAATAGTGACTACACTTATTGGCTATAAAACCCTTCGGGATGTCCGGTGGTTGTGAAAGGCACTATATAAATGCAAGTCTTTCTTTTTCTTCAACAGCAAACCACAATAGCTGGTCAAGGAGAAGACCCACCTTCTCAGGGCAAGTAGCTACGGGCAATAAATGCAGCTTTTGCCAGTGTTGTACACATCCTGGGCAGGGAGGTGGGACTAGCTGAGTCAACATGTCGACGGGCCAAATGGCCTTTTTCGGTGCTATAACCATTCTATGATTCCATGACTTTTTTTTCCAGTAAACAAATGCAGTAGTGAAATGAAGACTAGATTTTTTTGTTTCCTATTTTTCCCTGTCAATTGTCTCCCTTGCTCTAATCCTCTTCTCTCAGATTTCACAGTTACGAAGTGCCTTTGCAGAACCTCCCCCCAAGTTGTAATTATAAGAGAGTCTAGACAGTGAGTGTCTATATGCTATTCAGCACAGCCAAGCCTGCCACAATCCTGGGCTGACTGTGTAAACTTGCAGCAGAGTTACAAGCAGAATAGCGTGACCCAAATGTCCAGTCCCTCACTCAGGGCCCGGGCCCCAGTGTGACCCGAGCCAAGATCAGCAAACTGAGCAGGGGCCAGGGCAGAGGCTGGGAGCCGGGCCGGCCAGGGCAGAGGCTGGGAGCCGGGCCGGCCAGGGCAGAGGCTGGGAGCCGGGCCGGCTTGTGCAGCACTCAGCCATTGACTTTCAGCTCACTTTGAACAAAGCGCTGGGCTGTCACTCAGATATGCAAAGCCACCATTCACGCTCGCAACTTGGGGCTTTTGCGGGGGGACCAGGGGCGGGATTTTCCAACTTATGGGTAGGGAGGGAGATTGTTTTGCTTTCCAACACACCAAATGATGACTTTAAGGGTTGGATTTGTGGAACACTGTGCAGAAACTCCTTTTAATGTGTCACTCCCCCTCCCGTACTTCAAGTGTCCTTTCCTTATCTTCAGTCACAAACACCGCAGCCTTTTCCAGCTGAATGCTGCAGACAGCAGGCGGCGAGTGACGGCCCACAGCTCGGTTTGTGCAGAGCGACATTTTTTTTTCCGCTAACCTGTTGCCTCGGACCGGCCACTTCCGCGTTAGTTAGCGGGCTCCGTGCGGCCCTAGAGCCGCCGCCAGACCGGGAGCGGCGGGCAGTCCCGGGTCCCGGAGCGCGGGCCTCCTCTGCTCCCCTGGATATCACTTACTTTGCCACACCATTCTCTTCAGGCTGTGCTCCGCAGTTGCCATCTTTGCTCTCCCCGACAACTCCTCCAATGACGTGAGGCTCCGAGCGAATAGCAGACTTCAGCCTGGCGGCTCCAGCCAGCTCTCAGGGAATGCCACTCAATCCACAGGCGCTGCAAACGGGCAAACTCCACACCAGGGGTGTTAGAGACACTGAACTCACTGCAAACTCCACACCGGGGGCTTTAGAGACACTAAACTCACTGCAAAACATCAAACCAGCAGCTTTAGAGACACTGAACACATAAGCAATGCAAACAGAAAATTAGAACCTTGGGACACTGAACCCATACACACTGTTGGATAATTTTGGAAAAATTAAAAGGAAAGTGGGATAGTCCCAGCTGAAGACCGCATACCTCATTTTGTTTTAATTTCTGTGATTCTATGCAAAATATTCTTGGTGCAGTTTCTGTATAAGCTGGATCTAGTTTAATCGGGCCTAGAAATGTGTTTGGTAGAAGTGATTTCTGCAACAAACATACCTGAAATACTACTTCATAACATATCCCTTTTAATAGATGTTATCACCATTCTTTGACTTTATTTTCTGCTTTCCCCCTTTTTCTTCCCGCCCCCACCTTCTGTGAAGATGATGAATTAGGTACAGTTCCATGAGTACCAGCAACCCTCTGGTACCTTTCCCAAGTGGCTAGCTATCCTTTGTATGTGAGCCTGGACAGTGAGTGCTGATAAATGATTCACAGTGGAGCAGATAGTGCCCTCACCTCGCCAAGAATTTCTTCAGGGGTTCTCCTGATCTGTGGAAGATTGGCGGAAACCTTGGACAGACATTTAAACAGAGTTTACGGCAATCTTCTACCAAGCTTACAGCGACCGATTGAGAGAACTCCAAAGAAATTCTCGGCACTGGTGTCCACACTTTGCACTTCCCTACATTTTCCACTGGGGGGGGGTGACTGAATAGTGATCAGGAGTGGGAATCCTGGCTGATTTTTCCTCTCCCTAGCTCAGGGGCATTCAAGCCAATTGTAACACCCTGATCACTGCCACAATTGAATTCAACTAATTTCTCTCTTTAACTCAGGATCACATTCTGTTTTGTGTGTATGTTTTCAAGTCGAGCATATAACTGCTTGGAGCATTATGACAGTAGGTTAGAAACATAGAAAATAGGTGCAGGAGTAGGCCATTCGGCCCTTCGAGCCTGCACCACCATTCAATAAGATCATGGCTGATCATTCACCTCAGTACCCCTTTCCTGCTTTCTCGCCGTACACCTTGATTCCTTTAGCCGTAAGGGCCATATCTAACTCCCTCTTGAATATATCCAATGAACTGGCATCAACAACTCTCTGCGGCAGGGAATTCCATACGTTAACAACTCTTTGAATGAAGAGGTTTCTCCTCATTTCAGTCCTAAATGGCCTACCCCTTATCCTAAGACTATGTCCCCTGGTTCTGGACTTCCCCAACATCGGGAACATTGTTCCCGCATCCAACCTGTCCTGTCCCATCACAATTTTATATGTTTCTATGAGATCCCCTCTCATCCTTCTAAACTCCAGAGTATAAAGGCCCAGTCAATCCAGTCTCTCCTCATATGTCAGTCCAGCCATCCCAGGAATCAGTCTGGTGAACCTTCGCTGCACTCCCTCAATAGCAAGTATGTCCTTCCTCAGATTAGGAGACCAAAACTGATCGCAATATTCCAGGTGAGGTCTCACCAAGGCCCTGTACAACTGCAGTAAGACCTCCCTGCTCCTATACTCAAATCCCCTAGCTATGAAGGCCAACATACCATTTGCCTTCTTCAGCGTCTGCTGTACCTGTATGCCAACTTTCAATGACTGATGCACCATGGCACCCAGGTCTCGTTGCACTTCCTCTTTTCCTAACTTGCTGCCATTCAGATAATATTCTGCCTTCGTGTTTTTGCCCCCAAAGTGGATAACCTCACATTTATCCACATTATACTGCATCTGCCATGCATTTGCCCACTTGCCTAACCTGTCCAAGTCACCCTGCAGCCTTTTAGCGTCCTCCACACAGCTCACACCGCCACCCAGTTTAGTGTCATC
Organism: Pristiophorus japonicus; assembly: GCF_044704955.1. Taxonomy (NCBI): domain Eukaryota; kingdom Metazoa; phylum Chordata; class Chondrichthyes; family Pristiophoridae; genus Pristiophorus; species Pristiophorus japonicus. The sequence continues at coordinate 106,976,738 of NC_091984.1, read as the reverse complement.
TGCAAACTTGGAGATACTACACTCAATTCCTTCATCTAAATCATTAATGTATATTGTAAAGAGCTGGGGTCCCAGCACTGAGCCCTGCGGCACTTCACTAGTCACTGCCTGCCTTCTGAAAAGGACCCATTTATCCCGACTCTCTGCTTCCTGTCTGCCAATCAGTTCTCTATCCACATCAGTACATTACCCCCAATACCATGTGCTTTGATTTTGCACACCAATCTCTTGTGTGGGACCTTGTCAAAAGCCTTTTGAAAGCCCAAATACACCACATCCACTGGTTCTCCCTTGTCCACTCTGCTAGTTACATCCTCAAAAAATTCCAGAAGATTTGTCAAGCATGATTTCCCTTTCATAAATCCATGCTGACTTGGACTGACCCTGTCACTGCTTTCCAAATGTGCTGCTATTTCATCTTTAATAATTGATTCCAACATTTTCCCCACTACTGATGTCAGGCTAACCGGTCTATAATTCCCCGTTTTCTCTCTCCCTCCTTTCTTAAAAAGTGGTGTTACATTAGCTACTCTCCAGTCCATAGGAACTGATCCAGAGTCAATAGACTGTTGAAAAATGATCACCAATGCATCCACTATTTCTATGGCCACTTCCTTAAGTACTCTGGGAGGCAGACTATCAGGCCTCGGGGATTTATCGGCCTTCAATCCCATCAACTTCCCTAACCACAATTTTCCACCTAATAAGGATATGCTTCAGTTCCTCCTTCTCACTAGACCCTCGGTCCCCTAAGTACTTCCGGAAGGTTATTTGTGTCTTCCTTCATGAAGACAGAACCAAATCATTAAAAGCAGCATTGCAGATCAGCAAAGTAATTAAAAATGCTAACATAATAACAAGGCACTGGGATTTTTTTTCTAGTGGTATAGAATTCAAAAGTAAGGAAGTTATCTTAAACTTGTATGGGACCCTGGTCAGGCCACACTTATGAGTACTGTGTACAATTCTAGTCTCCATACTATAAAAAGGACATAGAAGCATTGGAGAATGTGCAGAAAAGATTTACAAGGGTGGTACCAGAACTGAGAGATTGCAGCTGTAGGGAAAGATTGAGCAGGTTGGGGTTTTTTATCCTCAGAAAAGAGACGGCTTAGAGTAGTCTGGATAGAGGTCTTTACAATTTTGAATTGATTGGACAGGATAGATGTGGAGAGTATGTTTCCACTTGTGGGAGAATCCAAAACTAGGGACCATAAATACAAGATAGTTACTAACAAATCTAATAGGGAAATAAGGAGAGATATCTTTAGTCAGAGAGTGGTTACAATGTGGTACTCACTGTCACAGGAAGTGGCTAGGGCAAATAGCTTAGGTAATCTCTGGATATCTCCCAGTGCCACATGCCAGCGAGAGTAGAAATAGGAAGATACGCAGGATCAATGTGTGGCTTGCGGCATGGTGCATGAGGGAGGGCTTCACATTCCTGGGGGATTGGGACCAGTTATGTGGCAGGGGGCACCTATTCAAAGGGATGGGTTGCACCTCAACAGGACTGGGACCAATGTTCTCAATGGAAGGTTCACTGGTATGGTTGCGGAGGGTTTAAACTAAATTGGAAGGGGGATGGGCACCAGTATATAGAAGTAGAAACGAGGAATAGGGTGCATAAATGAGTGAGAGTGTTGGACAGTACTAGGGAAAGGAGTAGTACCATATTAGATAGGAACAGACTAAGAAGGACTATGAGGAATACAAAGACAGGGTTAGAATGCATATATGTAAATGCACAAAGTGTGGTGAGTAAGGTTGGTGAGATATAAGCACAATTAGCTATGTGGGAATATGATGTTGTGGAAATAACAGAAAGATGGCTTAAAAATGATGAGGACTGGGTGCTTAATATTCACGGATAAAAAGATAGGGAAGGAAGCAAGGGAGGTGGGATGGCAGTACTGATTAGGGAAGACATCGAAGTGTTGGAAAGAGAGGATGTCCTTGAGGGGGCAAAGATAGAATCCATTTTTTAGAGTTGAGAAGCAAAAAGGGCCATGATCACACTATTGGGAGTATTCTATAGGCCTCCAATAGTGAGAGAGAGATAGAGGAGCAAATCAGCAGAGAAATCACAGAGATGTCCAAAAAATATAGAGTGGTGATATTGGGGGACTTTAGTTACCCAAATATTGATCAGGATAATGTTAGAGTAAAGGGAAAGGAGGGGGAGGAATTTCTGAAATGTGTTCTCAGCCCAACTAGAAAGGAGACATTGCTGGATCTGGTGCTGGGGAATGAGGTGGGCCAATTAGACCAAGTGTCTCATAAGGTTTAGGTTAGTAATGGAGAAGAGCAAGGAACAATCTAAAGTGGAACTTCTAAGTTGGAAGAGGGATAAGAGGGGATCAAGTTAGGGTAAAATGGAACCAAAGATTGACAGGAAAAACTATAACGGAACAATGGGTGATCTTTAAAGAGGATATGTTTCAGGTACAGGCTAAGTACATTCCAACAAGTGGGAAAGGTAAGGGAACCCAAGCCAAGGCTCCTTGGATGACGAGGGAGATAGAGAATATGATAAAACAAAAAAGAGGGTATATGATGCATGTCACATGAATTCTTCAAGCGAGAACCAGGCCCAATGAGAGGGGAAGTGAAGAGAGAAATAAGACTAGCAAAGAGAGAATATGGGAATAGAATGGTGGTTAAGTAAAAGGGAACCCAAAATTCTTCTACCGGCATGTAAATAGTTAACGGATAGTAAGAGGTGGGGTGGGGCCTATTAGGGACAAAGAACATGATATATGCTTAGAAGCGCAGGGCAAGGCTAGAATACTTAATGAGTACTTTTATCGGTGTTTACTAAGGAAGAGGATGCTGACAAAATATCGGTAGAAGTGGAGATGGTAGAGATAATGGATGGGGTGAAAATTGATAGGCAGGATGTACTGAAAAGGTTGGCTATGCTTAGAGTGGATAAGTCGCCTGGTTCGGATAGCTTGCATCCCAGGTTGCGAAGGGAAGTGGGGGTGGAAATAGCGAAAGGGCTTGCCATAATCTTCCAATCTAACCCTAGGTGCGGGGAAGGTGCCAGAGATTGGAAAGTGGCAAATGTAAAACCTTGTTCAAGAAAGGATGTAAGGACATTCCTAGTAACTACAGGCCGGTCAGTTTAACATTGGCTGTGAGTAAGGTTTTAGAACAATAATCAGGGAAAAAATTAACAGGTAATTGGAGAGGTTTAAGTTAATTAAGGAGAACCAGCATGGATTTGTAAAAGGCAGATCATGTTTGACTAACGTAATTGAATTTTTTGATGAACTAACAGAAGGGAATGCAGTGGATGTTGTCTATATGGATTTTAGGAAGGTGTTTGACAAAGTGCCACATAACAGGCTGATAAACAAAATCGAGGCTCATGGAATAGGAGAGTCATTGTCAGCTTAGGTAAGAAATTGGTTTAAGGACAGAAAACAGCGCGTTCTGGTGAATGGTTGTTTTTCAGACTGGAGGATGGTGGATAGTGGTGCTCCCCAAGGTTCAGTGCTCGGACCACTGATTTTTATATATATAAATGACTTGGATATTGAAATACAGAGTAAAACTTCAACATTTGCTGATGATACCAAAGTTGGAGCTGTGGCAAACAGTGAGGATGATATCGATCGACTGCAACAGGACATAGATGGGAAGACACGTGGCAGATGGAATTTAATACAGAGAAATGTGAGGTGATGCATTTTGGCAGAAGCGATAGGGAGAGGCAATATAGATGTAATGGCACAGTTCTAAAAAGTATGCAGGGACAGAGGGACCTGGGGGTTTACATAGAAACATAGAAAATATGTGCAGGAGTAGGCCATTCGGCCCTTCGAGCCTGCACCACCATTCAATAACATCATGGCAGATCATTCCCTCAGTACCCCTTTCCTGCTTTCTCTCCATACCCCTTGATCCCTTTAGCTGTAAGGGCCATATCTAACTCCCTCTTGAATATATCCAATGAACTAGCATCAACAACTCTCTGCGGCAGGGAATTCCACAGGTTAACAACTCTCTGAGTGAAGAAGTTTCTCCTCATCTCGGTCCTAAATGGCTTACCCCTTATCCTAAGACTGTGTCTTCTGGTTCTGGACTTCCCCAAAATCGGGAATATTGTACCCACATCTAACCTGTCCCGTCCTGTCAGAATCTTATATGTTTCTATGAGATCACCTCTCATCCTTCTAAACTCCAATGTATAAAGGCCCAGTTGATCCAGTCTCTCCTCATATGTCAGTCCAGCCATCTCGGGAATCAGTCTGGTGAACCTTTGCTGCACTCCCTCAATAGCAAGAACATTCTTCCTCAGATTAGGAGACCAAAACTGAACACAATATTCCAGGTGAGGCCTCTCCAAGGCCCTGTACAACTGCAGTAAGACCTCCCTGCTCCTATACTCAAATCTCCTAGCTATGAAGGCCAACATATCATTTGCCTTCTTCACCGCCTGCTGTATCTGTATGCCAACTTTCAATGACTGATGAACCATGGCACCCAGGTCACCTTTTCCTAATCTGCCACCATTCAGATAATATACTGTTTTCGTGTTTTTGTCCCCAAAGTGGATAACCTCACATTTATCCACATTATACTGCATCTGCCATGCATTTGCCCACTCACCTAACCTGTCCAAGTTACCCTGCAGCCTCTTAGTGTCCCCCTCATAGCTCACACTGCCACCCAGTTTAGTGTCATTTGCAAACTTGGAGATATTACACTCAATTCCTACATCTAAATCATTGATGTATATTGTAAAGAGCTGAGGTCCCAGCACTGAGCCCTGCGGCACTCCACTAGTCACTGCTTGCCATTCTGAAAAGGCCCCGTTTATCCCGACTCTCTGCTTCCTGTCTGCTAACCAGTTCTCTATCCACGTCAGTATATTACCCCCAATACCATGTGCTTTGATTTTGCACACCAATTTCTTGTGTGGGATCTTGTCAAAAGCCTTTTGAAAGTCCAAATACACCACATCCACTAGTTCTCCCTTGTCCACTCTACTACTCCTCAAAAAATTCCAGAAGGTTTGTCAAGCATGATTTCCCTTTCATAAATCCATGCTGACTTGGACCGATCCTGTCACTGCTTTCCAAAGGTGCTGTTATTTCATCCTTAATAATTGATTTCAACATTTTCCCCATTACTGATGTCAGGCTAACCGGTCTATAATTACCCGCTTTCTCTCTCCCTCCCTTTTTAAAAAGTGGTGTTACATTAGCTACCCTCCAGTTCATAGGAACTGATCCAGAATTGATAGACTGTTGGAAAATGATCACCAATGCATCCACTATTTCTATGGCCACTTCCTTAAGTATTCTGGGATTCAGACTATCAGGCCCCGTGGATTTATCTGCCTTCAATCCCATCAATTTCCCTAACACAATTTCCCGCCCAATAAGGATATCCTTCAGTTCCTCCTTCTCACTAGACCCTCGGTCCCCTAGTACTTCTGGAAAATAGATCTTTGAAGATTGCAGGACATATTGAGAGAGTATGCAGGACATATTGAGAAAGCATATGGGATCCTAGGCTTCATAAATAGAGGTATTGAGTACCAAAGCGGGGAAGTTATGCTGAACCTTCATAAAGCTCCGGTTAGGCCACAACTTAGGTGTTGCGTCCAGTTCTGGTCACCACACTTTAGGAAAGATGTGAAGGTCCTTGAAAGGGTTCAGAGGACATTTACCAGAATGGTTCCAGGGATGAGGAATTTTAGTTACAAGGTTAGGTTGGAGAACTGGGGTTGTTCTCCTTGGAGCAAAAGAGGTTGAGGGGGGATTTGATAGAGGTGTACAAGATTATGACAGGTTTAGATAAGGTAGACAAAGAAAAACTGTTCCCATTAGCTGACGATACAAGGACTAGGGACACAGATTTAATGTTTTGGGTAAGAGATACGGAGGATGTGAGGATGAACTTTTTTACAGAGCGAGTGGTAATGACTTGGAACTCACTGCCTACGAAGGTGGTAGAAGCGGAGAAGATTTCAAAAGGAAATTAGATAGACACTTGAAGGAAATAAATTTGCAGGGCTATGGGGATAGAGTGGGGGAATGGGACTGACTGGATTGCTCTACAGAGAGCCGGCATGGACTCAATGGGCAGAATGGCCTCCTTCTGTGCTGTAATGACTCTATGATTCTATGTTTTCAAAAGGAAACCGGACGAGTACATGGGAGAAAAAGGAATAGAAAGATATGCTGAAAGGCTGAGCGGAGGTAGATGGAATGGGAGGAGACTCGAATGAAGAATAAGCACCAGCACAGACTAGTGGGGCCGAATGGCCTGTTTCTGTGCTGTATATTCTTTGTAATTCTATGTAAGAATGGCGTGGAAATAAAGCAATCATGCTAATATCCCCTTTGTTTTTAAATCAAATATACTATTGATTATCCAGTAAATGTCTATTGTAAAGATGTCCCATGAAACACATTCAGAAGCACAAAACATAGCACTTTGTTTACAGATGGTTAGTTGAACATTATATCAGAAACCGATGATTATTTTTAACCTGGTGAGTGGCACTGAAACTTTAGTTGGTGCATTGTAGCTGTTTGAATTGTACCACTGGGGAAACTCAACACATTGTGCATCTATGGCCTTTCCTTCCCGCACTTCCTAGACATCTTCTTTGACCCTTCAGCTCCCATTCCCTTAAACTCTCCGTTCCTGTGACATTTTATGCATCCTCCCCATTTACTTTTGGTGTCCCTGCTTTCATTTCTTTCGATCCCACTCTCTGAAATTCCCTCCCTAAACCTCTCTGTCTTTCCCCCTCTCTCTCCTCTTTTAAGACCATTTTAAAAACCCATCTCTTTAACAAAGCTTTTAGTTATCACTCCTAATCTCATACTTCTGTGAAGTGCCTTGGGATGTTTTTCTAGCATTCAAGGTGCTATATAAATGCAACTTGTGTGTTCATCTCAGGGAGAAGAAAAGCAAATTAAATATCAAAATGTATTATTGCTTTTTCAAAAAAAATGATAAAAAAGAATTCTTGACGATCAGTCAATTACTAGTAGGAGGAAAAACATCACTGCTTTTTAAAGAGGTTAGAAATTAGATATGGTCAGACTATATGCAAATGTAGTATCCCTGAGTCACTTCCCTTGTTTTGTCACAGATTAATATTAAATTGCATTTTTGTTTTTTTAAGAATTTATTTCCACTGCGATCTTTCTAAAAATTAGACCCCCATTGCCACAATAAAAACAAAACATCTGTATGTAGTGCAGCATGCAGCTGCAGCGTGCAGCGGCCCGGAAATCAGCGTGGTCCCAGCCTGCAAGACCATCAGCAGGCCGGGGCCATTGGAAGGAGCGGCGGCATACCACTGCAGGGAGCAGCGCGTGCTGCTGCAGGAGGGCGACGGCTACAAAGCCAGGTCGCTGATTGCAGTGCGGGCAGGCACAGCAGGAGGGGCGAAGGAGCGGCATGAGTCCGTCGAGGGAATTGACTGGGGCCCAAGAGAGGGCGTGAATCTGGGGCCCAGGTGCAGCACGGGCCAGCCCACACTGCGATATGTGTGCGCGCTTGGTCTGTGCAGCAAAGCTGGTCTCCAGTTAGTCTTGGGTAATCCTTGCCACTGGACCAAGACCTAACTCTGTCAAGCCCATGTGGTGGCTGATGTGCAACGGCCACCACACGTTAAAAAAATCCACGCACAGGCATTTTCCACCCTTCACGATGTAGTTCTGGATCTGGAATATTAGGTCCTTCATTGAAACACCTTTGAACTCATCCCTTTTTGGCGTGGAAGCAAGTCATCCTTGCTTCGAGGGACTGCCTATGATGATGATGATGATTTATCAGTGACTTAATGCCAAAATTCTTACTGTGCACTCTGTATCCTAAAAGAAACCTAAATCTTTTTAATAAAGACTACTGTACTAAAACCTACCCTGAGGCTATTTTAAAGTTCATTGAACAAGGCACAATGTCACCTATGCAAGTAAAGGTTTTCCAAAATAATCAAATGGGTCTTGAAAATGATTTACTCCTCCCTTGGGAATGATTGAAGAGATTCCTTCAGCGGCCAATGCATCACATGTTTTTAAAAAATTATCTACTCAATGGAAGTAGGTTACTGCAATGTGATGGACATTTTATCTGTATAATACTTTTTCAGCGACATTGGAATTAGAGACCACTTATACATTGGAAAATAGAAACAGGAGGCAGCCAGTCAACCCCTGAGCCTGTTCCGCCATTCAATTAGATCATGGCTGATCTGCATCTCAACTCTATTTACCCACCTTTGCTCCATATTCCTTAATGCCATTACCCAAGAAAAATCTATTGCTGTCAGTCTTGAAAATTACAATTGACCCAGCATCTGCAGCCTTTTGGGAAAGAGAGTTCCAGAATTCCACGACTTTTGTGGAAAAAGTGCTTCTGATCGCCCTTATTGAATCCCATTATCATTTTAAAGACCTTGAAAAGATTATCTTTCTGTCATGTATCTAGACATGTTTACTGATTGTACTATTACATATGATGTGCTACTAGGGGACACTACTATGGGAAACTTGTACACCAGCTGTATGGTCACTAAGGTGTGCCATCAGAGGGCACTGCAGTGGGAGACTTGTAGGTAACCTGTACAGGTGTGCCTGGCCTAATATAAAAGGCAGGCCACCATGTGTAATCATCACTCAGGAGTTATACTAAATGGACTAAGGTCACTATAGTTCAACTGCAATACATTGCCTCGTGGAGTCATTATCAGAGTATCTAAAGACATAACAATTGGCGACGAGATTACGGACTTTCACGCGAAAATGGCTAACCTTGGTACGTTGCAGCAGTTCGGCGATGGTGATGATTGGGATGCCTTTGCGGAGAGGCTCGACCTGGCAGTTGATGATCCGGCCACACTGGCTGATAAGCACAGAGCTATCCTGCTCACCAGTTGTGGGCCCACTGTCTATGGCCTCGTCAGGGACTTGCTGGCACCAGTGAAGACAACGACCAAGACGTACGAGGAGCTTGTAACGCTGATCCAAGAACAACTCAAGCCCAAAAAGAGCATCCTCACAGCCAGACACCGGTTTTATACCCACCGACGGCCCGAAGGCCAGGAAATCACGAAATATGCTGCAGACCTCAGGAGGCTGGCGGCACCGTGTGATTTCGGCGAACGCCTCACCGAAGCGCTGCGGGATATCTTTGTCATCAGAATCGGCCACGAGGGCCTTCTTCACAGGCTACTATCTGCGGATACCACAGTCACACTGCAGAAGGCCATCAACGTGAGCCAGGCATTCATGACCTCGACCTGTGGCTCCAGGCGGATGACTCATCCTCAGGACTCAAACCCGGCAAGTACTGTACACAGACTGGCGCCTTTTAGAGGCTGGACTGTAGAACGTGAATCTCCTCAGGGGAGAGAGAACAGGCCCCCGAGTCCCTTAACTCCGAGTCCGCCGAGGAGGGCTAATCAGTTAGCACCATGCTGGCGTTGTGGAGGGAATCACAGGGCTCACCAGTGCCATTTTCAGGACTATGTGTGTAAAGGCTGCAGCACAAAGGGCCACCTCCAGCAAATGTGTAAAAGAAATATGACTCACTGTGTTGATGAAGAGTCTGCAGATGGCCATGAATCCAGCGCGGATTATGAAACGATAGGCAGAGAGGCAGCTCAGCCCCACGATGAGGTGTATAGTATGTTTACCTGCACCACAGAATGTTCCCCGTTGAGGATGGAAGTCGAGATAAACAGCGCTCCAGTCTTCATGGAAGTGGACACGGGGGTGAGCCAGTCAGTAATGAAACAAAAAGCCTTTGAGAGGCTATGGGACAATCAAGCTGAACGACCCTAGTTATTCCTGGTTCAGGCAAAGCTGCGCAACTACACCAATGAACTCATCCCAGTCGTTGGTAGTGAGGATGTAAAGGTACTCCATGATGGTGCAGTGCACAAGTTACCACTATAGATTGTTGCAGGTGATGGACCAACACTACTCGGAAGAAGGTGGATGAAGAAGATCCATTGGAGCTGGGAAGATTTCATCCCCCCAGCGATCGACATCCCCCGCGCTCAGAGGCAAAGCAAGCCCTCACCTAAGGTTGGATCCGGCACCAGAGAGCAGAGCAGCACAGCACGCGAGACACAGACTGCTCAGCACGACTGTGTGGAGATGATCCAGTTGAGACGACTCGAACGCACCTTCCAGGCTCCAGTGGCAGGACTCCGGAGGGAAATCGGATCCAAAGGCGACTTCCCAGCTTTGGTGGCAGAACACAGGGAGAAGAGGATCACAGTAGTCGACATCACGGATGGAAGAAAGATGGCGCCCAAACCACGAGGTGAAGCGCTGAAGAAAAAGATGGCAGCGGCTAGATCATGAGGTGCAACGCTGATAGAGCAACATGTGGTACCAAGCGAAGAAGAGGATTGGGGTAAAGATAGCAAGGCACTCTTAAAGGAGGCCAGCAACCCACCACTTAAAGGGACAGTTCCACACTCTCAATCAATGTAATAGCAACTGTGAGTTAAATGTAAAGCTTGTAATTGATGATCAGAGTTTTATACATGTAATAAGCAAAGAAAAGTCATGCGATTACAATCGGAGCTACACTTTATTTACAATGAGTAATGAAATGTTGTGTGATGTAGGATTTCAACTGTATTCAGATAATGTAGTGGGCAAACACCCATCGGGAGCACACAGGTCCAGCGGGCTACCCAATGCTGTAGTCTGCGTCCCTGGGACCAGAGTGATGCACCACGGAGTGTGGCCACAAGCAGCTAATATAGACAAGCTGCAGAGCAAGCGATCTCAGGAGATCAACAGCACAGGTATCGATACCCTGCCCCAATCGGCTCCTCCTCTCAGGCACCTGATGGCACCAACCACCACGAGCCTGAAAGAGCAAACTGCGCTAAGATGCTGCCCCCAGATCCTATCATCACTAAGGCTACACCCGGGAACGAAAGGTCACTCGGAACGGTTCTCCCAAATGGGACCGGGACCAGCCAGGATCCCAAACCAAATAATGCCCAGGCAAGCGAGTCAGCAGTTCCCTGCGCACTGCTAGACGACTGCTCTGGGACATAAGGAAAGGACAGGGAGGTCACAGGCATCTGTGAACCTGCCCACGCTCGGAGCAACGGCAAAGGCCCTGAGAGCAGGCAACTTAAGCCAACCGGACCCCCACTGCCAGCACTGGGCACTGCGCCGCCACCAGACTACCTGAACACCACCCAGCAGTTCTGTAACTAACTTGTCCTCACACACCGGTGCTGACACCAGCACTGATTCCAAGTATGTATCAAGAATGTATCTCACCAGTCAAATGTACTTGCCTCACAACTGTACCACAAATGTAATGATGTAAATGCAAATTTTTTTTCTGGACTTGAATGTATATGAATGTAATGAGCCATCAGCATAATCTATATGTGTGGAGGGTGACGTGGGGGGGGGGGGGGAGAGAATGGAGTGGTCATGGACTCACAAACAGAAACCACCAGCACTTTTACTGCCAACGAAACACTACCTACTCACCCAAGATGGAAACGACCCTCCAAGGGTCAACCAGATAGAGCTAAGACCAGAGCACAGTCAATGTATGAAGGCAATTTGCACTAGGGACTTGGGGGAGAGTGAGGTCATGTATCTAGACATGTTTACTGCTTGTAATATTACATATGATGTGCCACCAGAGGGCACTACAGTGGGAGTCTTGTAGGTTAACTGTACAGGTGTGCCTGGCCTAATATAAAAGGCAGGCCACCATGTGTAAGCATCACTCAGGAGTCATATTAAATGGACTAAGGTCACTATAGTTCAAGTGCAATACATTGCCTCGTGGAGTCATTATCAGAGCATCTAAAGACATAACACTTTCAACCTTCTAAACTTCAGGAAATACAAACCAAGTTTAAACAACTTGTTCTCATAATTTATCTCTTTAAGTCATGGTATAATTCTAGTGCAAAAGCAAAATACTGCTGATGCTGGAATCTGAAATAAAAACAGAAAATGTTGGAAATCTCAACGGGTCAGGCAGCATCTGTGGAGAGAAAAACAGAGTTAACGTTTCAGATGCTGCCTGACCCATTGAGATTTTCAGTGTAATTCTAGTGAACCTGCACTGTACTCCCTCCAAGGCCAATATATCCTACATGAGGTGCAGTGCCCAAAACTGAATGCAGTGCTCCAGCTGAGGCCTGTCCAAGGCTCCATATAACTAAAACATGACTTCCTCTCTTGTGCATTGCTAACCATTTAAGATAAAGGCCAACATTCCATTAGCATTTTTAATAAGATTATGTACACTAGATTTTACTGATTTGTGTACATGAACACCTAAATCCATTTGGTCCTCCATAATGCCGAAGAAAATATTCTGATTTGTCTTATTTGGATCCAAAGTGATGACTTTACACTTCTCCACATTGAATTCATCTGCCACAGTCTGTTTCTATTTATGAAATATATAGCCATCTTCTTACTCAGACATTTTAATTTAATTGGCTTATCATGTGAACACAGTTAGGTACATCTCTTTTCATCTAAATTTCTTGTAAAAACTTACCATGCAAGATAAACTTTGCAGACATTGCATTAGGTTTCATTACGTGTTCTCTCAGCCTTTGCTTTAGTAAAGCTCAACTGAACTGATCCTGTCAGAATTTGATTTCCAACACACTACCTATCTGTGTTTGTATCTAAGATTCCAGTAATGTGCCATTTCTGATTCATCAGTGTGCTCGCTGCAGCATATTCTAACTACTTGCTCAGGGATTTTTGGAGTAACTTAGCAACAGCAAGATTGGCGCACAAAACGGAAACACTTACGCTGGACGTCACCAATCTTGCAGATGTAGGAGATTCTGGACCGTGGGCTGGAATACAAAGAGACGGGATTATTGCTTCAGTTGTATAGAGCCTTGGTCAAACCCCATCTGGGGCACTGCACCTCATAACTGATATATATAAAAATAGGCATTGGAGGCGGTGCAGCGCAGATTGATACTGGGAAGTTAAAGATTTAAATTATGAGGACAAGCTGCATAAACTTGGTTTGTATTCTCGTGTTTGTGAGGTGATCTAACTCAGATATTTAAGATGATAAAGGGATTTGATAGGTTAGATACAGAAAACTATTTCTTCTGGTGGAGGAATCTAGATCAAGAAGGCATTATCTTAAAATTGGAGTCAGGTTATTCAGGAGAGAAATCAGGAGGCACTTCTTCACACAAAGGGTAGTAGAAATTCGGAACTCTCTCCCCCCAAAAGACTATCAGTTGACGCTTTCAAGACTGAGATCTCTAGATTTTTGTTAGTTAAGGGTATCAAGGGATATGGGTTAAAGGTGGATAAATGGGGTTGAGGTACAGATCTGTCATGGTCTAATTGAATGGTGGAACTGGTTTGAGGGGCTGAATGGCCTATTCCTGTTCCTATGTTCCTGTGGGAGTTCTGTTGATCTGTATACAGTTTATAGTAGACTAACAATAGAGACCAGACTTTGAAGAGTATTTCCTGGTTTACTCCCCATAACTATATGACTAGCCTATTTTCCTACATCGACTGAACTAATATCAGTAGGCTGGAGATCATCTATCTACTGTCATTTTCATGGGATGCACCATTGGACTGGAGTTAGGAAACAGTCCAAACGTGTACTGCCCATGAGTCATAGAGGGTTCACTGTGGGTACGATCAGGTAATATGTATGGGATAAAGTTAATGGTGCATGGGGCAGAGAGTGATTCATTGCAGACCCAATGGTACATGGTAAAGAAGGATATCCTTCTCGACCTGATTATAGACATTGTTTAAAGACATTGCCGTTCATTTTTCCAAAGATGAATGGGTGGAGCTAAATGTGTCATGTATCTTACATTATTATATATAACTGTATCCTAACATGCTATACATGACTGTAATAAGATATGACCTGTAACCACCAGCATACCTTACCACCAGGGGTGCACTTGCAAGAGACAGATATATAAGGACAGGTCTCAGGCAAGTGCAGCATTCCAGAGCTGTGAAATAAAGGTGCAGGTCCAGAGTGACCTTGACTTCACTACATGCCTCGTGTGAATCTGTACTGAGGGGACAGGACTTTACAGTGGCAATGAGGATGGGATTACAAAATCCACAGAATGGCGAACAACGGATCAGATGAAAAGTACAATGCGGGAGACAATTGGGAGGACTTTATAGAAAGGCTCCAGCAAAGCTTTGTAACCAAAGACTGGTTAGGCAACGATAAGGCAGACAAGAGAAGAGCCCATCTCTTGACCAGCTGTGGCTCGAAAACATACGCTTTAATGAAAGATCTGTTGGCACCCGAGAAACCAGTAAGCAAGTCGTTTGAAGAATTGAGCACACTGGTAAGAGACCACCTGAAGCCAGCGAGCAGCCTACACATGGCCAGACACAGGTTCTACAACTACAGACGCTGTGTGGACCAGAGCATACCCGACTTCGTGGCGGAACTTTGGAGGTTGGCTAGTTTATGTGAGTTCTCCGATGAACTGAGGAGAGAAATGCTGAGGGACTTTTTCATTGAAGGAATAGGCCACGCAGGCATATTCCGAAAGTTCATAGAGACCAAGAACCTGACCTTAGAGGCAGAAGCACTGGTTGCACAGACATTCTTGGTAGGGGAAGAAGAAACGAGGTTGATTTACAATGCAGGTACGACAACTAACGAAATATCGGAAGAAGAAGTTCACAGCACTAAACAAGCTGCTACCCCCACACACAGACAAAACCAGGGAACAGGCTCTCGACAGCAGGCAGAAGCCATCAAGGGCCACAGGAATGGCCGTTTACACCTCATCAACCCACAATGCGAGCAATCAACTACAAACTGAGAGAAGCTCAAGAGAGATCAGCCCAACGCAGCTCATTCTTTGGGAACTCTTTGAACAATGGAACAGGTCTGTGCTGGAGGTGTGGGGGTGGGCACTCGTCAAGGGGATGTTGATTTCAGCAGGCTGTTTGCAGAAATTGTGAATATACAGGGCATTTGGCCCGCATGTGCAAGAAAACGGCAGCTCGGCTGGTATACGAATCAGATGGGTCGGAAAGTGGACCAGAAGGTGGTGGGGACAGTACCCGGGACACCGGTGTACAGCGGGTCAACATGATCAATGGCCGCTGCTCCTACAACAGGATGCCTCCTATAATGATGAGGGTCCTACTCAACGGGATATCTGTCAACATGGAGCTGGATACAGGAGCGAGTCAATCTCTCATGGGCGCTCAACAATTTGAACAACTGTGGTCGCATAAAAGAGACAGACCAAAACTCACAAGGGTCGACACCACACTAAGGATCTATACCAAAGAAATCGTACCAGTCCTCGGCAGCGCCATGCTCTCTGTCACACACAAAGGGACAGTGAACTGACTTCCCCTGTGGATTGTCCCTGGAGACCCCCCAGCACTGCTGGGGAGAAGCTGGCTGGCAAAACTAAACTGGAAATGGGATGATGTCCATGCCATGTCATTAGAGGAACGGACCTCCTGCTCAACAGTTATAAAGCGATTTGAACATCTCTTTCAGCCAGGTGTGGGCACTTTCAAAGGGGCCAAAGTCAAAATCTACATCACACAGGATGCTAGACCGGTCCATCACAACATAACATAAGAACATAAGAATTAGGAACAGGAGTAGGCCATCTAGCCCCTTGAGCCTGCTCCGCCATTCAACAAGATCATGGCTGATTTGGCCGTGGACTCAGTTCCACTTACCCGCCCGCTCCCCGTAACCCTTAATTCCCTTATTGGTTAAAAATCTATCTATCTGTGACTTGAATACGTTCAATGAGCTAGCCTCAACTGCTTCCTTGGGCAGAGAATTCCACAGATTCACAACCCTCTGGGAGAAGAAATTCCTTCTCAACTCAGTTTTAAATGGGCTCCCCCGTATTTTGAGGCTGTGCCCCCTAGTTCTAGTCCCCCCCGACCAGTGGAAACAACCTCTCTGCCTCTATCCTGTCTATCCCCTTCATTATTTTAAATGTTTCTATAAGATCACCCCTCATCCTTCTGAACTCCAACGAGTAAAGACCCAGTCTACTCAATCTATCATCATAAGGTAACCCCCTCATCCCCGGAATCAGCCTAGTGAATCGTCTCTGTACCCCTTTCAAAGCTAGTATATCCTTCCTTAAGTAAGGTGACCAAAACTGCACGCAGTACTCCAGGTGCGGCCTCACCAATACCCTGTACAGTTGCAGCAGGACCTCCCTGCTTTTGTACTCCATCCCTCTCGCAATGAAGGCCAATATTCCATTCGCCTTCCTGATTACCTGCTGCACCTGCAAACTAACTTTTTGGGATTCATGTACAAGGACCCCCAGGTCCCTCTGCACCGCAGCATGTTGTAATTTCTCCCCATTCAAATAATATTCCCTTTTACTGTTTTTTTTCCCAAGGTGGATGACCTCACACTTTCCGACATTGTATTCCATCTGCCAAATCTTAGCCCATTCGCTTAACCTATCTAAATCTCTTTGCAGCCTCTCTGTGTCCTCTACGCAACCCGCTTTCCCACTAATCTTTGTGTCATCTGCAAATTTTGTTACACTACACTCTGTCCTCTCTTCCAGGTCATCTATGTATATTGTAAACAGTTGTGGTCCCAGCACCGATCCCTGTGGCACACCACTAACCACCAATTTCCAACCCGAAAAGGACCCATTTATTCCGACTTTCTGCTTTCTGTTAGCCAGCCAATTCTCTATCCATGCTAATACATTTCCTCTGACTCCGCGTACCTTTATCTTCTGCAGTAGTCTTTTGTGTGGCACCTTATCGAATGCCTTTTAAAAGGGCTGGAGAGTGAAATAGAAGTCGAGGAGTTGAGAGCGATTAAAAGTAAGTAGGAGAGCTTGCAAAATAGAAGTGGAGAGCAAGATAAACATTTTGTTTTGCAGTCTTAAAGGAGAGACTTGCATTTATATAGCGCCTTTCACGACCTTACGACCAAAGCACTTTGCAGAAAATTAAGTACATTTGAAGAGTAGGCACTGTTGTAATGTAGGAAAGGCAGCAGCCAATTTGTGCACAGCAAGCTCCCACAAACAGCAATGTGATAATGATCAGATAATCTTTTTTTAGTGATGTTGATTGAGGGATCTTTTACGTCCACCTGACAGAGCAGACCGGGCCTCAGTTTAAGGTTTCATTCGAAAGACGGCACCTCCGACAGTGCCGCACTCCCTCAGCACAGTGCCAACTCTCCAGGGACTTGAGCCCTGTACTGAAAGAGTACACAAGGTGATACACTACCAGCATAACTAGAGGGCTTCACTAGAGGGCTACTGAAGACTGAGGTTTTGTTTTTGGTGGGGCTCAACCCCCCCAACGGTTGAGCTCTGGTGAATCAGATAATTTATCTTCAGATTTATTGTGAAGAATGACGATTGGCTTGAGCAAAGGTGGGCTTAAATCACAACAAGCAAACATCATTTTGCTCCAGAGCTTCCGACTTTTGCTCCAACAAAATGACGTGTGCTGAGTCCCTGTGAGATTGTAAGGCTGAAATCAGGTAAACTGCTGCAACGACCAAACACGGGCTTGCAGTCTGTCATTGGTCAGGGTGGAATAAAAGAGGCGGTGTCAGACATCAAGATTTATAGCCATTTCCAGCAGTAAAAGAGCTCGGTAGAAAGTGACATCTCGAATCTGTTTATCCACAGTGAAACTGTACGCCGCCTGTGCACAATCTGGTTACAGTCTGATGCTGGAGTAATCTATCAAACAATGGGCACAAGAGGATTGACTTATGTGCTGCTAGCCTGCATTGCGAACGTGAGTTAAAACAAGTGCGCATCAAAAAGATACGTTTCAAGTTTCTATCAATATAATTACTTTGCCAACTGTCCAATTGGTACAGTTTCTGACTATACTTTCGTAATATGTGGTCTAATTCAATTAACTCCGCTATTAATATATTAAAAAAATTTTAAGCAGACCTTTAAACACTTTAAATATAAATGCATTAACGTTAATGTACTTGGATGTCTGATAACTTGACTATCACAAAAGAGCCTGTTCGGCAGTGAGGAGGCAGATGCTGCACACTAGAACACTGGCTCTTTCAAAAGCTGTCAGCGACTCCCAACCTTGCGCTCTGAATCAATAGAGAGATTCAAAAAGGAAATATGAAATAGAAATGTGATATTTATGCCCTATACTGAAACCGGTGACAAGATGTCACAGTTCTACACAGTAGCTGATCTGTCTGAGTGGCGAAAAATTGCAGGAATATAATTGATTATAAGAAAAAAAAACGATATGCCATTGATCTGCTTTGCCCTGGTCTTTGCTTCACATTTACTGTACTTGTTGCTAGTTTAAACGTTCCCTGGTGTGTAACTGGGAAATGTAAGTGACACAAAATGAACCCAGTGCCTTTACTCTATTCAAACTTTATTTTTTCAGATGTCCTCGGCAAGCACTGGTAAGTCAATTCTTCCTTCAGAGAATAAACGTAGTTATCGCTGCTTGAATGAGATGAGTTTCTACAAATTCCTTGCGTGGACCCACTCTGCCGCAAATCAAAAATGTCACTTTGCCTGTGGTACATTTTGAAGAAAAAAAGCTTAAAAACTGAATTATATGGTCATCAAAAATATTACACCCAATATATGCACATATATTATATTATGTATACACATACACACACGTTATATAATATATGCACATACTATATTATATATGTATATATACACATACGCACATATACTATTATATAATATATATGTACACATAAGCGCGCACAGACACCCATTAACCTATCCCCTTTCCTTTTTTTAAGATTTCACCATGACGATTTACACCGCGACATCCAGGAGTATTTCAGTTCGCTGGAGCAGATATGTGGGAGCACATTCCTACAAGCTTTCTGCAACCTCCAATTCAGCTATGGGACAGCCAGTGTTTGTTAACTTCAACAACCGATTTATTCTCGGCTCAGTTACCTCCTTGTTACCTGCAACTCTGTATAATGTGAAAGTCGAGGTTCTTGACTGGAACGGTAACATACTGGCTGAAGCTACATCACAACAGCTAACAAGTGAGTTCTGCAAATCTACATTTCACAGCTCCTTATGCATTATGGGGCCATAATTTTCTGTCAAAATAATGGCACTCTCCGTTATTTATGAGCCAGTGCTATAGCAACTTCAGGGGTAGGCAGATGCGAGGTTAAGCGCGAAAATCCCAAAGTTGCTGTCCGAGATTTACTGCTCGCTGTTAGCTTTGGGAAAACGGCATCTCACTGTCTGGCTCACCATTAAATGTGTAAAGTTTCTGTACTTGCGCAATAGATAGGAACTAAACTGGCCACAGAAAGTTAAGTTTTGTCCATTTCAGTCTAAGTATCCTTTTAGCAATGTTAAGTGTTAATTATTGCCAGTCAACCTCTCTGGCACTGAAAATTAACGATTAGAAGTATGGAGTCTCATTCCATCAGATTTTAATTGTTGCTGGAGATTTTAAAAATGTAAAAAAAATATTTTTCTCTTTTTTCTCTCTCAATACAAATTTTCTTTCCCTCTCTTTATTTCTCTTTCTGTACCTGATTTGGCATTGCATTCACCCATTCTAATTTACACTTCCTTCTCAGTGATTGTGCTGTTAATTTCACAATCCTTCAATCTGATTGATGAAGGAGATATTTATCCTGTTTACTTAGATCCCAGATGCCTAGTTTCCCTCACTGCGACATTATCAGCTTGCACATTCAACAACTTGCCACACAAAATATTTAAAAACCTAAACATGCAAGGGCAAGTCTAGAATGGTAGATGCCATTCAATTCACTCTTACACCAAATTATGATACAATATGTTTTCAGTGCCACCTATTTGATCATGAGTAATGGGTAATCTTAAACGCTCCTTTTAATTTTTATAATGAAATCAATTCAGTATCGATTCTAGGAATTACAGGTTGAGATGTTAATGAACATACCATTAATGTGTTGGTGTGATGTTCTTCTGTTCACTTATTTAATGGAGGTACTAGCCTAATTATATTAAGCAAGTAATTAGCTTTGTTAGAATAGCAGAAAGGTGAATGTAATTCATAGATGTTAAAATTCTGCCTGTTTATATAGCATACAGTAATTTCTAGGCCATGGCATCTTATTCATTATCCAAGCCCTGGAATAACACTATGAGATACTAATGATTGAACCCTTAATTCATTCTGTTGATTTCCTCTCTCTCTGATTTTAGTGGAGGTATTAAATTATTTATTTTTAAAAGGCTAATGCCTCCACTAAAATAGGATAGAGTTGCATTTCAGACCAACATATTAAACATGCATACATGACTATTCCGCAGCATAATGCCATGGCCCTAATGGTTGTACCTCTTTAAAACACACCTTTTTCAACCTCCTAATATTTTCTTTGCTTCTGCGTTCGTTTTTGTCCGATTACGCTGCCCTGAAGTGCCTTGGGATTTTTCTACGTTAAAAGCACTATATGAATGCTACTTGTTGTCGTTGTTTATGGATTGATAATAAAAGACAGTAATACAATTGCCACAGAAGGCTAAAACTCAGATTAGCATAAAGGTTCCCTACATATAATATAGTTATACCGCAAGTGCCATTTAAAAACAATAAAAGCTAAGTAGTCAGATGAAAGCAGTAGTCAGATTAAATGCATGTGTCTGCTCACCAACTTGCCACTGTGCTGGTAAAAATTTTATTGTTAGGAAAGAACACTGCACGATCCAATCTTTAAAAACATAAAGGGATCTAGCTGACTATTTGGAATTTTTAAACTTGAAGTTGAAAGATTACTATGCTTTCTTCACACCAGGTGCAATTAAGGTAGTACTCGTCTTTGAGTCAGAAAGTCATGGGATCAAGCCCCACTCCAGATACTTGAGCACATAATTCAGGCTGACACCAGTGCAGTACTGAAGGTGTGCTGCACTGTTGGAGGTGCTGTCCTTTGGATGAGATGTTAAAGCAAGGCCCTGCCTTCCCTCTCAGGTGGACGTGTAAGATCCCAATGGCACTGTTCGAAGAAGAGCAGGGAAGTCCTCTTGGTGTTCTGTCAACATTTAACAATTAGTTGAAGTGTCATTATCAGTAGTACATAGAGGGCATTTTCCCCCCATCCCACCATGTATTTGTGGTTTGCTAATTGTGTCCCAGAATTATAGAATTATGCAGCACAGTAGGAGGATATTGTGCTTTTGTCAGCACTTTGAAAGAGCTATCCAATTAGTCCAATGACCCTGCTCTTTCCCCATAGTACTGCAAATTTTTCCTTTTCAAGTAAAAATCCAATTCCAGTTCTAAAGTTACTATTGAATCTGCTTCCACCACCTTTTCAGGTAGTGCTTTCCAGATTGCCACAACTCGCTGTGTAAAATAAAAAATCTAATCTCCGCCCTGGTTCTTTTGCCAATTATCTTAAATCTATATCCTCTGGTTACTAACTCCCCTGTCAGTGGAAACAGTTTCCTCTTATTTACTATATCAAAACCCTTAATAATTTTGAACACCTCCATTAAACCTCCCTTTAGCCTTCTCTATTCTAAGGAGAACATTCCCAGCTTCTCTAGTCTGAAGCTCCTTATCCCATGCTCCCATGTTTAATTGGACAATCAGAATTTTCAGCATTTAAAGGCCTGAAGTAGATCCCCTCTAACATATATCATAAAATTAGATGTGCACTGCTCAAGATTTTCAAAAATGATCAAAAAATTATTGACAGTGAGTAGCCAAACTTTCAATGTGTAGTCTCAGTGGGTGAGATTCCCTACAGGGAGCTCAAAGTCAGAAAATTACCCATTATGTACACTCTCTAATATTAGGTTTTGTTTCAGCATTAAATTGGGTGAACTGTAAACGCGCATCCAATGTCCTTAGACCTGCTGTAGTTCAGTTGTTACTGACTGTGATGTAATCACTGGGAGAACACAACACAGTCGATATTAAAATGATGCAAACAAATTATTGCAAACAATGTCTTAATTAAATTGAGGCAAGCTTGTTATTGAAAATGAAATGATATTTATCATTTATACTGCTAAATATTTTGGAGACAGCATTCTGTATTAACTGTGATTTTGTTTTATAGCTCCTGATATCCCTTTGAACATAAATGCTTATTCAAAGACTAGCAGTAGCATTACTGTGAATTGGTCAGCAGTTCCCAAAGCCACTAGCTATGTCTTGAAAGCAAAAGCTGGCAATTCGATCATTGAAACCATTGTCAACTATTCATCGGGGACCCTGACAGGGTTACAGCCGTATACTTTATACACCATCTCTGTACAATCTGCTAATGTTGGAGGAAACAGTCAACCATCGGTACCTGTGGAAACAAGAACAGGTATGTTCATAGAATCTTCAGTAGGGTGGAATGAGGAAAAGAGTATCTCTTGTTTTGAAAACCAGTGTTGACTCGAGGGTTTCTGGTCAAAATAAAATGTCCAAGCAGCTCCCATACACAGTGTAAATGGTAGTTGACCCTGGAAGGTAAGGTCTGGTTCATAACAATATGAAGACTTGACACTTAACTTGGCAGTTAAATTCCAAACCCCTTCAATGGAAGCTGATTTTTTCATGTAGCTTCTACTGTAAATAAAAAGAACAAATTTAGTTTGAATTTGAAACCCCAAGGGCAATTTCAATAATAAAGATTCATAGTAATCTGCCTCATTATTATATATATAAAAAAACTTTAATTGTACATACTCAGTGACTCATAAATTCAATACATCCTAATTTTAACAAATATATTTATTTGTAAACATACATACTGTGACTATTTTTTAATAACGTTACAACTTCAGGAATATAGACTGTGGAAAAGGAGTGAGACTTAGAAGAAAATGATGGAAATGAAAAGACATCAAAGCATCTTAAAATTCATTTATTCTTTTACTGAAGTTTCTTTTTTAAGTTACTGATTAATAAGTGAGGATCAGTTGCATCAAATTCCAAGTTTTGTTATATAATGATAGATGATTAGTATTGTTTATTAATTTAACTTCTAAGATCACTGTTGTGTGTTTACAGTTTTAGCTGCCCCTGACATCCATTCAACTTCACCAAATTTTAGTACCATAATGGTCAGTTTGGAGCCTGTATCCCAAGCAGTGAAATACAGCTTCATTATCATCAGGTCAGATGCTGTAGGCAACAAGACTAAAAATACCATAACCTCCACCAATGTAACGTTCACTGACCTGGACCCAGGCATTTGGTACACTATAAAAGCACATGCTTTGGATGCCAATGGTATACCTGGAGATGACACGATAAAAGAACAAATAACAAGTAAGAAACAAACAATTATATTTAAAAATGCTTATCAGGATTTTCTAATCAGTAACTGCTTGTCTAGACACTAATGGTAAGATTTATGTTTATTTTAATTCTGGGCAATTTTTACAATGACAGAATTTTTAAAAATGTAGATTGTTTTTGGAAGTGAAAATTCAATAAATTCTTACAGTTTAATGCAATAAATCATTCTTTCAAGGAAAATGCCACAAAATTATACTGGGTATCAACATCTTTTGTTAGTTATCATGCTAAATAGGTATTGAAGCCACTAGTAAATTTGATGTGTGCTATTTTAACATGATTCAAAAAATGTAAATGATTTTACAGATACGAAACAATCTGGAAAGAGAAGCTAAAAAGACAATAACCTGTTTCACTGAAATTATTAACAGGTTTTCAGAAATTGCAGAGTAATTTGAACAAATTATTTATTTTAGGACCACTTGCTCCACTATCTGTGCGAGCAGTTCTTACCGGTAAATCATTGATCGCAACTCTGGGGGTTGT
This sequence comes from Pristiophorus japonicus, assembly GCF_044704955.1. NCBI lineage: Eukaryota > Metazoa > Chordata > Chondrichthyes > Pristiophoridae > Pristiophorus > Pristiophorus japonicus. Next base: position 106,952,937 of record NC_091984.1, on the reverse strand, counting down.
TGTTACATGGAATGCCTCGGTAGGCTCAACAAATTACATTGCTGTACCCCTTGAAAAATCTCGCACTGTATTCCAGAACTGCACATCACAATCCACATCCTGCATCATCTCTCCAATCCAGTGTGGCGTACAGTACAATGTCACTGTAGTCGCCTTTAATGAAGCAGGTGCATCTGACCCTGCAAAGGCTGCAGAGTTTACGAGTGGTAAGTACCAGAGTTAAGTAAAAGCAAGCTGCTAACCATTTACAACTCAAATTTGATTCCACTGACATTCAATCTTTTTCTTTCATATTTTGAGCTAAAGTGTGTTTTTACTTGTAACTTCTAAGCATTGGCTATTCATAAAACAACCTAATTTATGCTATTCGAAATTATAGTCATATGGAAGTAAACATTTAAAAAAACAAATAATATAGCAAAGATTTTAACCTGTTTTCTTTCCATTACGCCCTGTTACTCCCTTCTCAATTGGCCTCCTGTATCAGTGGGGCTGAAGTATCACTGCCATGGACATTTCCATACATAAAGAATAGGAAGGTGCTGAACTGTCAAATCTCTGGGGAAGAAAAACTCACTGAAGCCATCATGAAATTAGATATCCTGAACTCCACTTTAAAGAAGTCACTTCTTGACCATTTACCATTCTCAAAGAGATAGTAACATTGCAATTGAGATGATGGCCAAAGAGTCACCTCTTCAAAAGTGGAGCCTTGACCCTTGGATGCAGATGTGTCACATTAGAATGATTCAAGGGCCTTGGAGCAGATAGGGTGCTCTCAATCCTTTTGCACTTTCAGAATTAAGATTACCTTTGTCCTTGTTACATTCACCTCCAGCTGAGCCTGTTGCTATGCCACCTCATTTAAAAAAAAATCATTTTAAAGCGAGCTTGTTGAACTCTTCTGCTCCCCAAATCTCCATAGTTGACATCAGTGGTACTATTGGATTGAGTCACTAGCAAGCATCCTACACTGGAGGAGTAAATGCCCATCTCCATCAACTTTAGCAAAAAAAAGTAAACAAAATATAAAGTAGCAACTGCTGCCTTTTACATATGTTTACCTTATTTTTTAACTAAATTAGTGAAGAGAAGAAATTCACCCTCCGTGTATACAAAGAAAGAGGGTGACCAGTTAACCTTTCTTTCCACGGATAAGCTCACGGAGATTGGGCAAGTGTGGTCGCTGTTGGAAAACAAAGTGAAGATGATAGTTGAGGTTGGTGCTCTTGCAATATTAAAGTGCATTAAGCAACTCTGCCCAGATAAGAAGCTATCAGGGTCCTGTTGATGGCTTAGGACCCCGATTAGCATTTATGCATGAGGCGCCCGTTTGAGTCTGCGGCATTAAAAGTCGGAGATGATACGTATGCTTATCATTATAATAAATCACACGTGGCCCATTTGCTGGAGCTGATCACCTTGTGACCTTTAGGTTTAATGTAAACTCCAAAAGTGAAACCTGCAGGGGGAGCCTGCTTTATATAGGGAGGCAGCACGAGGTGCAGTAAAGTGTGCCTCCCGGGCTTTCCCCATTTGTTGGCTGCTACATGTAATTACATGGTACAATGCATGGTACAGAGCATGGCTGCAAATACATCACAACATTTCCCCCCAAGTCTTAGATGCGGTTTACAGGTCGAGCCTGACCGGGAGTCTGCGCTCTCTGGTTGAGCGTCTGAGTTGGACGCTGGGTGTGGGCGGCCTGACCGAAATGTCGCTACCTTGCGGTGCTGCGGTTCTGGTCGGACTGTTCGGTGCGATGGGTTCTGTCTCCTGGTGAACCGCCGGTTCTGTTGCTTGTGGTTGGAAGTCGATGTCACTTTAGTATCCAGTGGTTCTGGATCATCAGTGAATCTCAATTTGGTTTGATCGATGTGCTTCGTGCAGGTTTGACCATTAGTGAGTGTTAACATGAATACCCTACTCCCCGCTTTAGCTACAACAGTGCCTGCGAGCCACTTGGGGCCCGTAACAAAGTGCAGCACGAAAACAGGGTCATCGACTTTGATACAACGCGGTACAGAGTTGCGGTCATGATATGTACATTGCTTAAGACGCCGGTTTTCGACAATCTCACTTAAAACCGGGTGCACGAGGGACAACCTTGTTTTGAGGGTCCTCTTCATGAGGAATTCGGCGGGTGGAACCCCTGTGAGTGAGTGGGGCCTCGTCAGATATGCAAGCAGCACGCGAGACAGACAGGTCTGCAAGGGGCCTTCCGTCACTCGCTGCATGCCCTGCTTTATGATCTGTACTGCCCGTTCAGCTTGGCCATTGGAAGCAGGTTTGAACGGGGCCGACCTGACATGCTCTATGCCATTACAGCACATAAATTCGCGAAATTCGGAGTCGTAAAGCATGGTCCATTGCCACGAACAAGGACGTCGAGAAGGCCATGAGTGGCGATCATTGTCCGAAGGCTCTCTATTGTGGCGGTGAATGTGCTGGACGACATTATAACACATCCAATCCATTTCGAATAAGTATCATACAACTAGGAACATTTTTCCTAGAAAGGAACCCGTGTAGACTACGTGGATGTGGGACCAGGGTTTGGAGGGCCAGGACCACAGGCTCAGGGGGGCTTCCCTGGGTGCGTTGCTGAGTTGCGCGCACGTGTTGCACAGTGCTGGGCCACCACATGTGCGATCTTGCAATGGCTTTCATCATTACGATGCCGGGGTGTGTGCTATGGAGATCTTTGACAAATAAATCTCTGCCCTTCTTGGGCAGGACTATGCGATTCCCCCACAAAATGCAGTCGGCCTGGACGGATAACTCGTTCTTGCGCCGGTGAAACGGCTTAAATCGCCATGCATCTCTCCATACATGGTTGCCCAGTTTCCACTTAATAACAGTTTTTCACCTGGGACAGCAGTGGGTCTTGGCTGGTACCAAATTCTTATCTGGCGCGCCGTGACAGGTGGCCCTTCGCCCTCAAAGGCTTCCATGGCCATGATCAGTTCCGCGAGCTGCTCCACTTCACTCTCAGTGGTGGCGAGCGGGAGTCGGCTGAGTGCATCTGCGCAGTTATCGGTGCCTGGTCTGTGGCGGATCATGTAGTCGGAAGCGGACAGCGTTAATTTCCACCTCTGAATGCGAGCTGAGGCGTTGGTATTAATGCCTTTGCTCTCAGAGAATAATGACGTGAGCGGCTTGTGGTCGGTTTCTAGTTCGAACCGCTGGCCAAATAGGTACTGGTGCATCTTTTTTACCGCATACACACAAGCTAGGGCCTCCTTTTCGACCATGCTGTATCCCCTTTCAGCCTTGGAAAGGCTGCAGGACGCATACGCTACAGGTTGGAGCTTACCCGACACGTTCATTTGCTGAAGCACACACCCGATCCCGTAGGATGACGCATTGCACGCTAAAACGAGATGCCTACAGGGATCATACAGCGCCAGTAGTTTGTTTGAGCACAATAAGTTTCTGGCCTTCTCGAAGGCAGTTTCTTGATTTTTACCCCAGACCCAGTCATCACCCTTACGGAGCAGTACATGTAATGGTTCAAGCAAAATGTTCAGCCCAGGCAGAAAGTTACCCAAGTAGTTCAGTAATCCTAGGAATGAGCGCAGCTCTGTCGTGTTGCGTGGTCTCAGGGCCTTCTGGATCGCCTCCGTCTTGGAGTCTGAGGGTCTGATACCATCTGCTGTGACTTTCCTTCCCAGGAATTCCACCTCTGGTACTAAGAAGATGCTTTTGGTTCATTTCAATCTTAGACCTACTCGATTTAGTCGGCGTAGCACCTCTCCCAGATTATGGAGGTGTTCATCGGTGTCGTGTCTGGTGATCAAGATGAGGTTTTGGAAGACGACCATTCCCGGGACAGATTTCAACAGGCTCTCCATGTTTCGTTGGAAGATCGCAGCCGCTGAACGGATCCCGAAGAGGCACTGGTTGTATACGAACAGCCCCTTGTGTGTGTTTATGCACGTAAGCTTCTTGGACGATTCTGCCAGCTCCTGGGTCATGTACGCCGAGGTGAGGTCCAATTTCGAAAACAGCTTTCCGCCCGACAGGGTCGCCAACAAATCCTCCGCCTTGGGTAGCGGGTACTGGTCTGTAACAATATTCGGTTTATGGTTATTTTATAATCTCCACAGATTCTAATTGTCCCATCACTTTTAAGAACGGGGGCAATGGGACTGGCCCAGTCATTAAATCCCATTGGCGATATGATGCCTTCTTGCTGAAGCCGATCTAGCTCAACTTCTACTTTCTCCCGCATCATGTAAGGGACCGCTCTGGCCTTGTGGTGAACGGGTCTCGCATCTGGGCTGAGGTGAATTGTCACCTTGGCCCCTGTGAAGCTGCCAATGCTGGGCTGGAACAGTGACGAAAACTTGTCTAAGACCTGCACACACGTGGCTTTTTCCACCGACGACAGTGCTTTTATATCGCCCCATTTCCAGTTAAAATTCCGTAGCTAGCTTCTGCCAAGCAGCATGGGCCTGTTACCGGGAACAATCCATAGTGGCAATTTATGCACAGAATCATCATACAGCATCTGAACCATTGCACTTCCAAGGATCGGGATAATCTCTCTGGTGTAGGTGCGCAGCTTCGCATTGATCGGGCTCAGCTTGGGCCGGTGTGCCTTGTTTGCCCATAAATTCTCGAAGGCCTTCTGGCTCATGATCGATTGGCTTGCACCCGTGTCCAGTTCCATCGGTACTGGTATGCTATTCAGTTTAACATTCATCATAATCGGGGGACTCTTGTTGGTAAAGGTGTGCACTTCATGCATGTGCACCCCATGTACCTCCTCCTCCTCGGTCATCTCTGCGCGATCCTCAGGATCTACGCCTGATCTCCCATCCTCCAATACGTATCGAGTTGTAGCACGTTTACACATTCGTTGGAGGTGCCCCATCATTGAGCAATTCTTGCAGACATATTGTTTGAACCTGCACTGGTTTGCACGTTGAGCCCCTCCACAGTGCCAACAGCTTGCTGATGGACTTGCATTCACAGGTACTGATCTCTTCGCAATAGTCCATTGCTGTGGTGAGTGAGTCATCTCAGGTCGAGCAGAGGTCGCATTAGCCCAGCTGGGGGCACTTCTCCTGTCTGCCGCCGAATTTAGCTTATTCACGGTGTTTGGCCCCGGGTGATTCCGAAGTTGTGAGTAGAGTAGCTTTGTTTCTTCCTCTCTGGCCATGTATGCCTGAGCTGTCAGGGTGGTTTTGGCTAAGACCAAGTCTTCCTCTGCTAGCAATTTGCGGAAATCCCTTCATGCCCGATTCCCAAAACAAAGAAGTCTCTTAGCATTTCTTCAAGAACTGTCCCAAATTTGCACGGCCCAGCAAGACGCCCTAGCTCAGAGATGAATGCTGTCACGTCTTGGCCTACACCGCGCCGGTGGATGTAGAAACGGTACCTCACCATGAGCGTACTGAGTTTCAGCTTTAGGTGCTTTCGAACTAGCTCGCACAGTTCTTCGTAACTTTTCTCAACGGGTTTCGTCGAGGCCAGTAGGTCCTTGATCAATGCGTATGTCCGTGATCCACAGACCATGAGGAGGACGGCTCTGCGTTTGCTGGCATTCGCGGCTCCCTCTAAGTCTTCCGTGACAAAGCATTGATCCAGCCAGTCAATGAAGAAGTCCCAGTCTTCCCCGATGCAATATCGCTTGATGTAGTCAACGGTGGCCATAGCTGCGTGTTAGTATCCCATCTTCGTCAGTTGATACATATGCTTAACAATATAATAAATCACACGTGGCCCATTTGCTGGAGCTTATCACCTTGTGACCTTTAGGTTTAATGTAAACTCCAAAAGTGAAACCTGCAGGGGGAGGTAGCATGAGGTGCAGTAATGTGTGCCTCCGGGCTTTCCCCATCTGTTGGCTGCTACATGTAATTACATGGTACAATGCATGGTACAGAGCATGGCCGCAAATACATCACAGGAGATCGACAGAAATGAAGTGGGAGATGGTGCCGCTCCATTTGAATTGCTCGCCCATGCTGTTCCCGCCCAGTGGGTAGAGTAAAAATGCCCTTTTGTACAGGAGGTGGGTGGGGTGGCTTGACCCATCCACCTCCACGGAGGTGTGTGGGGGACCTGACCCATCCACCTCCATGGCACGAACCTGGTATTGCAGTACTTCCAGGAACGGTGCAGTGGCTCTAGGCCTTTTGGCTAAGAGCATTGGCGCAGAGTGATCCTTGGCGTGTGCAAGGTGACCTCTGGCGTTTGTGATTTGACAAAGAATTGGAACGATTGGCTACGAATTTCAAAAAAAAAAAAAAAAATGCCCTTTTGTTACTTGGATGGAGCGTATTATCCATAGGAAATATAAGTCATTGGGTTATGAAATCAGTATGTATTGCTTGTCTATTGAAACAATTTGTGTATTTTTAAAATGACTTATTAATTTTGCTTTTTTTTGTAGTACCTTGTAGTCCACATGATATTACAATTTGGGAGATCTACTCTGGTAATCTGACAGTGTCCTGGTCCCCATCCTCCCTGACTGATTACTACACTACTTTTGTGAAAAGAGATGATGGCCTCGAGGTTATGTGCAACACTTCATTAACAAACTGTTATTTCCGGTCAGAATGCGGATTCATTTACTTTATCAGTGTTTTTTCATACAACAAAGCTGGGCAGAGTCCTCCAGGCAACGTTTTAAATTATACAACAGGCAAGTATTACATGGGCAGTTCATTTTAACTGGAGAATGTTATCAAATTCTCCAAGTCCTACCATTCCAACATATTCTACAGCTCCCCAATAGGTGAAACAATTTGACCATTAATATTAGCAGCATATCATAACACAATTAATTATAATCCCATTGCTTTACATATATTTGCGTACTTTTTCTGCTTCGCTGGCCCGTTTTTGATGGGCTGAGCTGCAATACTTAAGCAGGCTCAGAAGGGTTTCTGCGACCATCATATTCAAACCACGCAGATGTGAAATCGCAATGTAATCCTGTCAATGAAGAAAGGCACTTCCATACTGTACTGTACTTAATGGGGAATATTCATTGAAACCCAAGGTCTGATTTTAACATGACCTGCCTGGTGGTAATGGGACAGTAATGGAGTTGAAATCGCTGGGCACCTCTTACCGCCCTGTTACTGCTCCTCCGCCCGATTTACTGCAGCCTTCTGCTGGGTGACCCAAGCGCTCACCTGAATATCAGGGTCCCAAGAAGTACATAGGCCCCAAAGCAATTTGGAGGGACAACTGCATGGAGCTGTGCACACTCCGTCCAGTTCAACCAAGCAGTTAGGAGAAATGGCCCCAAAAACCATAAGCAATGAATGATTTGTGTTGGGCCAGGAAGAGCAGGAGTGTTCCTCCGGCCTCTGTAAGAATACTGTGGCCCACTGCCACCGGCGCTCCCCCCGGACCGACCTGCCTGCTGGCTGGGTCAGCTGTAGTGATATTGCGCTGGCTCGCAGCTGGTGAGCTGAAATAAACACCATTCAGGGTCTGCAGCTAGCCGGTGACATGGTAATAAGGCTCGGCCCTCGAAATGGACTGGGCAACTCACCAGTAAGAATGGGTGGTCATTCCACCAGCTGCCTGCAGTTACTATCTATGTCTTCAATATCTATAGATGCCCAATTATTATTACTGTATTTAGCTTAGATCTTCATTAAAATACCCTAATAAAATATTACTTTATCAATATAAGATATTGTCTTAAGTAGACAAAGGAATAGAAGGGTATGTTGATAAGGTGAGAGGAGGTTCGTGTGGACCATAAACAGTGGCATAGACCTGTTAGGCCGAATGTTCTATTTCTGTGCTGTAAATACCCTGTAATACTGCAGGCACACTATCAATTAACACTCTCCCTGTGAACATGACTTTAGTTTTGTTGCTTGTGTTAAAAGGTTTATTCTTTGTGCCCTAGCACCATGTTGTCCAACACATGTTAAAGCCTTGCTTGTCTCAAGTGATACCATTGAGGTGAAATGGAATCCCGTTCGTGGAGCTGAAATGTATGAAACCAAAGCACAAGATGGGAGCTCAGCGGTGTTCTGTAATGACACTTCCACACTGTGCACATTGTCTGGATTGAAATGCAACACCGCCTACAATGTTACTATATTTTCTTACAGTGATATCAGGGGGTTCAACTACTCATGTCAGAAAAAGTCAATCACAACAGGTAAAACTACAAATGGGGTGTGTGCTCGTCACCCTGTCCAACATTTAGCTGGGCTCTAATAAACAAATTAATTGAAAGAACAAACGCTGTAATAAGTAAAATATAATTCCTACCATGTTATTTCACACAGTGCAATATAATATGGTTAATATAAAATCAAGAGACGAATTAGAATAAAGGTAGCGATTATGGTTTTTGCCTATATATACTTATATTAAAAACTATTAATTTATGACATTAGTTTAATTAGTATTCATTGAAGCAAAGTAAATTTCAATGTGAAATTTAATTGAACAATTTAGATTTTGAAATTGCAATTTCTTAACAGGACCATGCAGCCCCAGCACTCTGAATATTACAAAAGTGAATCCATCGACCATTAATGTATCATGGCAACCAAATAACCATGGTGCCATGTACAAGGTGTTTGCTTTCGGAAAGGCTGGGGTCAGATCCTGCAATAGCTCAGGCTATTCTTGTGAAATCGCTAACCTCCCCTGCGGAGCTACCTTCTCCGTCAGTGCAGTGGCCACAACTCCAGAAGGGAAGAGTTTACCCAGCTACAGCTTACCATTAGAAACAGGTAAACACATATCCATTTGCTTAGAAGATTTATTTCATGCGAAACATCTTCAACTGAAATAGTCTCAGACACTTTGCAAGATCATTGCTGAATATGCCATCCACTCCATGAAGGCTCAGTTGGTTTACACAGTTACTGAACCACACAGACCAGGAGACTCTCAGGTTCATAATCCTGGTCTGTACTGAGTTAACTGATCTCAGGAGTGTTATAGTTGGTCTCAGTATTCCAGAGTTGGGATGGAGAAAAATCAGTCAAGGTTGTTATCAGGTGTCAGCCTTAGCTCAGTGGTAGCATTGTTGACTCTGAGTAAAAAATTTGTGGGTTCAAGCCCCACTCTAGGATTTGTGCATATATTCTCATCTGACACTCCATTGAGTACTGAGGCAATTCTGTACTGTTGGAGGTATTGGGAGGAAAATTGCAGTCGGAGGCTTCCTTCGTACGAATGCGTCCGATCTGAAAAAAATCTACGGAAGTACCTGGTGGTCCCGGAGGAATCCAGTCAGAGGCTAGATTCACTGCGCAGCACATGGAAAGAAGCCTTTCAGGTACGTACGTATGTACAAGCTGGAGTCACGTGGGTCTGGACCACCAATCACTATGCAGTATTCTCATTGATAAAAATGGGAGCTCTGTTTGTACGGACTCCCATCACTATCAATGAGAAAATTCCCCTAATACACGGCATAATAAATAAATAAAGCACCCCACATATTTATAATTAAATGTTTTAGAAAAAAAGCATTTTTGGGGGAATTATTTTTAATGTGTTAATAATGTTAAAAATAAATTTACCTTAATGGATAGGGTTTTTAATATAAAAATGAGGGTTTAAATTTAATTTTTAGATCTTTTAAAACTCTTACACTAGTAAAAGTAAGCTATGCATCTGCTTTTACCAGGCGTAAAAGTTTGAAGCACATTTGCTGGGCAGGAGTTGGGCAAATAGCCCAATCTCCCCACGCAGATGTCCTTCCTGCGGGGTTGAAGAAGGTCCGTCAAGAGACTGATCGAAAAAGACGGTTTTCACCGCATGCACATTGTGCCCCAAAAAACGGCTTTGGCGAGGCCTTGCCGGGACCATCCACACTTTGTATGGACCCAGCGAGGCCGGAATATTTGGCCCATTGTCTTTTGGAGCAAATGTTACACCTTCTCAAGTGGACCTAAACTAAGCCTCACTCTTACTTGAACATAAAAGATCCCAGGGCACTACTTGAAAAAGAGCAGGGAAATATGAAGTATAATGTGGATAAATGTGAGGTTATCCACTTTGGTGGTAAAAACAGAGAGACAGACTATTATCTGAATGGTGACAGATTAGGAAAATGGGAGGTGCAACGAGACCTGGGTGTCATGGTACATCAGTCATTGAAGGTTGGCATGCAAGTACAGCAGGCGGTTAAGAAAGCAAATGGCATGTTGGCCTTCATAGCGAGGGGATTTGAGTACAGGAGCAGGGAGGTGTTGCTACAGTTGTACAGGGCCTTGGTGAGGCCACACCTGGAGTATTGTGTACAGTTTTGGTCTCCTAACTTGAGGAAGGACATTCTTGCTATTGAGGGAGTGCAGCGAAGATTCACCAGACTGATTCCCGGGATGGTGGGACTGACCTATCAAGAAAGACTGGATCAACGGGGCTTGTATTCACTGGAGTTCAGAAGAATGAGAGGGGACCTCATAGAAACGTTTAAAATTCTGACGGGTTTAGACAGGTTAGATGCAGGAAGAATGTTCCCAATGTTGTGGAAGTCCAGAACCAGGGGTCACAGTCTAAGGATAAGGGGTAAGCCATTTAGGACCGAGATGAGGAGAAACTTCTTCACCCAGAGAGTGGTGAATCTGTGGAATTCTCTACCACAGAAAGTAGTTGAGGCCAATTCACTAAATATATTCAAAAGGGAGTTAGATGAAGTCCTTACTACTCGGAGGATCAAGGGGTATGGCGAGAAAGCAGGAAGGGGGTACTGAAGTTGCATGTTCAGCCATGAACTCATTGAATGGCGGTGCAGGCTAGAAGAGCTGAATGGCCTACTCCTGCACCTATTTTCTATGTTTCTATGTTTCTATGTTTCTCTCGGTGTCATGGCCTACATTTATCTCTCAAACCAACATCATGAAAGCCATTTAAATTGGTCATTGTGAGACCTTATTGTACAGAAATGGGTTGCTGTATTTCCCTACATTACAACAATTAAAAGTATTAATTGGTTGTGAAGTGCTTTGGGACATCCTAAGATCATTAAGAGTGCTGTGAACTCCGTTATTTCTAACAGACCCTACCTGAAGAGTAGTACAGGTATATGAATATCAGGTGAGGACAGGACTGTGTAATGCTCCCACACTCCAGTTAAATGACTGTTAAAGCTCACATGTGAATAATGCTTATTTGAGCGAGATATTAGCGGGTGATTGACATTGGTACCTGTGGAACAATACCTTAGCCAGGAGTCAACCCATGCAGAAGGGAAAGGATGGAGAGAGAAAGAAAATTGGTACTAATGAGAGGGGAAGAAATGCTTACAAATTAGTAAAAAAAATATATCCCAAGAGGGCCAGATAAACTGGGAACCACAGTATTTTTCAGAATTTCTCAAATTTTGAATGTGTTCACTTACTTTAATCTGAGCAGCACATGATTAATTGCATTTTCCAGAAATGATTTTCATGGGTTACTTTTTAGAAGGTATGTTACTAGTGCAATTTTATCACTAAAATGTTTCTTGATAATTTCATTATCATTATACAATCATTTTATAAGGCAAAAACAGTATTCTCAGTATTTCAATTTTAAATTTTGTTCTTTTCCTTATAATTTGACTTCATAACTTTGTAATTTTTTAAAAAGAATCACTGGTTGGGGATTACTTGGGAGTGAATATTATAAAGATAAAGATTCAGAAATGGAAAATTACATATTTGGCAGTAAACCAACTATTTTTCTTCCAAGCACCCTGCTGCCCTAATAGCTTCACAGTCACACAGATTACACAGTCAATGACCAACGTTAGCTGGACTGCGGCAATTGGAGCACAATCATATACTACAGTCCTGGAATCATCTAAAGGACAGGCTAACTGCCACACTGGAGAAACCCATTGCCTTCTTGGATGTATAACTTGCAGCACCAACTATACAGTGTCTTTAAGTGCTATTAGTGAAACTGGACAGATGTCAGTGTGCAACTACCGAGGGTATTCATCCAGTAAGTAAAGAACAGAGAGGTTCCATTTATACGTTATATTATTCTGTTATTTTTAATCATCGTTCTCAATATGGATATGAATCATTTATCAAACAGTGAATCTTACCATCATATCTGATCAGGTGGCTTCATTGAGATTGAACTTGAAGATGCTCCAATTGCAGTTATTTTTATTGCAGTTCTTACCATGATATCATGAGCTGAATTTTCCCCCCTTATGCCTGGCAACAACGGGACGGTAGCACCTCAAAAGGACAAATGATCCTTCTAGCCCCACAGAGCTAGCCTGAGCCGGTGACCACTGCAACCAGCCCCCCCCCCCGCCCCCCCCCTTAAGATTGGGCCACACCCCCATTCCCACCCCCAGGAACCTAGTTTCCTCCAGCCCGGTTGGGTCATTTAGGCAGCCTGATATAGTGGCAGCCCAGAGCCAAAGGGCTGCCTCGAGACTCTAGGTTTCAGGCCATGACCCATTGGCCCAATGCAAATAAGGCCCGGTCTTCAAAATTAACCAGTTCTCCTGGCATGATTATCAGCCGGCCGGCCAGCACACATCACCAACAAATTACCCGGATATCACTCTGAGGGGAATTCAATCACTATCATTTTATCTCAAGACCAACATTTTCTTTGGAAAATTGAACTGATCCTGCAGTTTTTAGTTATTCTTTACAAGGAAGCGCTGCTTACTCTTAAAGCAAAAATGTTAATCTTGTACAGTCTTGGGTGGAAAGAGGTTTTCAGTGGCAGTGCAAAATGGGCGATAGGGAAAGTTTTGATCTGTAGCTACTAATTCGCAGTTGCCAACTTACAATTTAACGATATATTCTACATCTTAAGTTATTTAACCAATTGATTAAAAATGTTGCATTTTACCAGGATTCTTAAAGCTTCAGAATTGTCAGTCCCTCCCCTGGTTATAACATTTGTCTGCATAACAACAGTAACTGCACTCTAAAAATATTCATTCTAGGAAGGACTTTGAGACGTTTCAATGTGAAAAGGCAGTGTATAACTACAAGTGTTATTTATTTTTATTTAATGGACAAGATTTAGACTGGGCAAATCAGGTCAGCATTGATCAATCTATTACAAGAGATTTGCACTGAATTATAAAACAAGATAATTAATTTTGGACATTTTTTGCAGATTTTGAAATTTGAGTCAATGTTTGTAAAGCAAACATATTAACTTTAGTGATTTATAATAATTAACTTTGAATAACTTATTTATAGATCCAAGTTTTACTGGATCTATGAGTTTATTTTCCCTGGTTCTACTTCAGTTTAGTAGATTTTTGGATCTTTTGCTTTAATGTGTTTATAAAATCAGCTAATTTAATGTCAAATGCAAGGAACTGTTAGATATAGTTAGTTGTTTATAAGTTCAATGTACTTAATGAACTTTTATTTATATCTTCAATTAGGTGGTTGCTGCCCATCTGCAGTTAAACTCTACAGGTTAGGGAGCAATGCATTAAGAGTTTACTGGCATGCTACTGCTGGCTCTATGAATTACATTGTAAATGTTACCAGCGACAATGCAAACTTCACCTGTTCTCCGACGTCCGGGGACACTTACTGTGACGTAAGTGAGATTTACTGCGGGGACATTTACACCGTCATCGTCTCTCCTGTTTCCATAGATGGATCAATAGTCACGTTTTGTCCGATGAAAATGTATTCAGGTAAAGTGATATTATGATTTGAAAGCAGAAGTCTATTGAAATCATGCTCAGTTACTTTATCCTATTCAGAATTCTCAGGAATCCTGTACAATGTCAGTATTATGAAGGTTAAGGCAAATGAAAGCTCGATTTAAAAACTTTTATGATATTATTTCCTCAGTCTCCTGTTCTATGAATTCAGGAGCAATGGGTAAGAACTATTTTTTTACATTTAGCTATTTACTGAATCTCATTTCCACCTATAAATTAACTAACATAACATTTTATTCAATAGTTTGTCAACATTTATGCAATTTTGTTTTCTTTATTTATTCAGTAATTTATCGAGGGAAGAGGAGCTTATTTTATAATGAAGCTTAGAAGGGGCAAGGTGAAAGTTCTTTTGTATATGCAGATAATTGTTTGGCATTTAACATGTTTTACTGATTCACATAGTATTGTAGTATTTTCTAATACATGTTTCTTTTACCAGGATTACAGATCAACAAAATCAAATAATCCCAACAGAATCAATGAGAAATAACATTCGTCACATTACACTTAAGTTAGACAACACTGTGAGAAAACTGCTTTATGATTATTCTGAAAATCACTTTGATGTACATTTTGTTTCACCGACTGGAAACTAATCTATTGATTTGATAAACTGCCAATATCTTTAAGCACGTCCTTATTTTAATCAAGAATCAAGATAAAATTACATAATTAATAAACAAAAAAGATTCATAACATTAACTATATATATGTCATAAAATTACAGTGGTACTGATTAAAATAGTGAAAACAATATATGAGGACAATAAAAAAAACACTTTTTTGAATCTTGTTTATACGCTTTTTATAATATCTGTATAAATGAAGAAATATCTGAAGACAGCATGAAGAAGAAAACATAAACAGTGATTGCTGGAAAACATTGACTTTTTCTTGTTGTGCATGTGATATTAAAAATAAAAGCAAACCTAGATGTATCTCTATATTGTGTGCAATTATCATTTCTGTAGCTTGCGGACCCATGGAAATTGCTTAGAATGTGGTTATCTCTTTATTACACAAAAGTGGGCCAATCAGCCACTTCTGAAGCCATGTTTTTACATAATATTTAATCATTACTAAATATTCATTGTACATGGGTATAAATGTTACATCATGATTACTGAACAATGATAGAATATAATATGAGATGGTAACTACACTGCCACATTCTTGGTATAGGTAATGGGCACCTGCAACCTTTGGCAATCAAAATACAAAACAAGGACTCAAAGGGCAAGTAACTTTTCAATTTTGGCAAGCTGGGAAATATGCAATGTGCCAGACTAAAATATATTTATCCAGCCATTCACTTTCTTTCTTTCTTTCTTTCTTTCTTTCTTTCTTTCTTTCTTTCTTTCTTTCTTTCTTTCTTTCTTTCTTTCTTTCTTTCTTTCTTTCTTTCTCTCTCTCTTTCTCTCTCTCTTTCTCTCTCTCTTTCTCTCTCTTTCTCTTTCTTTCTCTCTCTTTTTCTCTCTCTTTCTTTCTCTCTTTCTCTCTCTCTTTCTCTCTTTCTTTCTCTGTGTTGTTAGCCCTGGGTGGGTCCTTCATGATCTGGAGCTCTTCACTACCTGACAGTTTCCTTAGCAGAGGGGTCAACAACCAGGAGGCATACATTTAAAGTAATTGGTGGGAGGTTTAGGGGGGACTTGAAGAGAAATTTATTCACCCAGAGGGTAATGGGGGTCTGGAACTCACTGCTGAAAGGGTGGTAGAGACAGAAATCCTCACCACATTTTAAAAGTACTTGGAGATGCACTTGAAGTTCTGTAACCTACAGGGATATGGACCAAGAGCTGGAAAGTGGGATTAGGCTGGATAGCTCTTTGTTGGCCAGCGTAGACACGACGGGCCGAAATGGCCTCCTTCTGTGTTGTAAATTTCTATGATTCTATGATTCAGTGGCTGACTAGTTTCTCTTCTGTAGGAACTCATTTCCTTAAGTTAAAGATCAAGTTCAAATGCCAGTTTTTGATGACTGGGAATTTACTTTGGGAAAATTCAAAACAGTACCCCATTGACCAAACACAGAACAGTTTGAAATCTTTTCCCAGCACAGTTCAGAGGTCTATCTTTGGGCCGAGTGGACAATTCATTG
This sequence comes from Pristiophorus japonicus, assembly GCF_044704955.1. NCBI lineage: Eukaryota > Metazoa > Chordata > Chondrichthyes > Pristiophoridae > Pristiophorus > Pristiophorus japonicus. Next base: position 106,937,185 of record NC_091984.1, on the reverse strand, counting down.
CAATTGGTATCAATAGTATTCTGCCTTGTGTCCTGAAACACCATATTGGTGACACTTATAATTAGAACCCGAATAAATGCAACAACCTATAAAACTGACTGCTTATTCCCTGGTGGTTTGAAAGTACTGCTCGGTGTAGTACACAGCCACGCAGACCAGGACAGTCCCAAGCTTGATCATTGGTATAGACCTATTTAGCTGATGTCAGCTGAGGTAGCAATAGATGCACTACAATTGATAGCAATAGATGCACTACAATTGCATACAACTTATTTGCCTTAACATGTTCTTCAAAGTACTGTAATGTGATTTTATGAGATGTGGAATTTTTTTCACTTCGCCCTCTAATGTCTTCTATATGAATGTAATTTTTATATGTTTGCATAATTTATGTTTAAGATTAACAAAAAAGGGTGAGTAATTAATTTATTTTTACTGAAATATAAGATTATCATCCTCTGCTTGGTTAAATTGTTTAGATAGTGTTGACATCTGCTATGTAGCATACATTGTTAAGCTAGGGATTTAATTCTATCCAGCTAGCCACTTGCCTTGCACTCTTAACATTCGGTAAAATTAGACAGCACTACAGATGCATTTTGAGATAAATCTGTTTGATGGTCTCTTGTTGTTCATGTCAGACATGTTTAACCTTACTTTTTAAACTTCTACCACCTCTGGAGGTGCGACAGTTGAGGGTACGGGTCCCAGAAGAGCTGAGGGTCCAGGGGCAGCACGGGCCAGCCCACACTGCGATATGTGTGCACGCTAGGTCTGTGCAGCAGAGCAGGTCTCCAGTTGTCTTGGTTAACCCTTGCCACTGGACCAAGACCTAGCTTTGTCAAGCCCATGTGGTGGCTGGTGTGCAACAGCAACCACACGCTAAAAAAATCCACGCACAGGCATCTTCCACCCCATCAATTGGAGTTCAGGACTGGAACATCGGGTCCTTCATCAAAACACCTGTGAACTCGTGGAAGCAAGTCATCCTCGTTCGAGGGACCACCTATGATGATGATGACAATTGATCTCAGTGCCTTGGGTTGGGGAGCACAAAATTTAGCCACAGTTCCTGCTCCTGCTGCATGAGTGTGGACATTCTTGTTGCGCAGAAGATCGGGATCTGCTATGATGCTTCTACCTACCCCAGATTGTATAGCCTGCAGACATAAACACTCCCACATGAAAAATGCCAGCAAGAGTCTGTGCCTTCAGGAGAGGAGAAAACTGGGGAAGTATACCACTTATCCGATAACTACAAAACAGAACCAAGATCTAGGTACACAAATAACTTGTGCATTATACAGCATTATTAATTATCCTCATTCTTATAACCTTGCTATATTCAGAGTGCCTAAACCTTAATTTAAGAAATTGTGCTTTGCTGCTAGGAATTTATGCTACGTTAATTTTTAATGATTATATAAGTTATAAAATAAACCACCAAATTGTATTTGAAATAACCTTGTTCATATAAAGAACATCTTTCACCACTAGCGCCACTTCTGAAGTTCATTTATTGAGAAACAAAGATGAAGGAGCAAGGTCCAATGGCGGCAGCTTTTATTTGTATGGCATGTTTAATGTAAGGCACATCACAGAGGAGAGACGGACTCTGAACAGCAAAATATATGGTGGAGATCATTAAAGGTATAGTTGAAGAACTGATGACAAGATAATTCTGGACTTCCAGAAAATCTTTGACAAAGTTCCCCATAAAAAGCCAATACATAAGAATGAAATAACGAGACCTCAAAGTAAAATCTGGACATGGAAAAAATATTAGCTGAATTGACAGCGAGTACTTGTTAGGGAACTGTTGTCAAAATGGGGGAAGAACTGAGGAGCCTGCTCAAGGATTGGTGTTGGGACTCTTCGGGGGAGAAATTCGGCTGCTTTGCACTTCCTTTAGCACCATCGAGGGTGGTGACGGGACGCTAAGATTACCGGCCAGGCGCGGCAAATTCAGCAACTCCTGCGAACTACCCTGCCGGTTTTGCTCTGGCACTAACATTTACCGCCTCGGTCTCTTGCGCCCCGTAGATCATGACGACATCAAGTGCACAGCGCCCTGTTACCACCCCGGATGTGAAATTCGCTCCTGCCCCCTGCTGCATCGCCGGGCGTCAACAACGCCAGCAAGAGGAGACGTTGTCACCTCATCTGACCGCTTAGGGAGCGATAATTAAAGGCAGTGGTGGTCAGGGAGGCCAAACGTTATTCTTTGCACCAGTCTGGTGCCTGCTGAAAGTTTTTGAAGCCTCATTGCTGCGCGATGTCCAAGCCCTCCACTCTCTGAGAGTGTTTGGGGCTGTAATGGCAGTCGTGCAGGTCCCCTGGCCACACACAACTGACCACAAGAATGTTGCAAACCTTTAAACGAGGGAAGGAGCTTCTGATGCCAGTAGCACTGCACTGCACATTCTTCAGCATCCTGCCGCTACCGGTCCTCTCATACACTTTAGCGCACTAAGAGAAGCAGTTAGCACTTGATTTAGTACTTCACTGCCCTCGGAACGTTAAAGCTGAAGTTCCCGGGAACAAAAATGGATTATTGCTTGCCGATACTTTTCACACTACTTCAAGGTCGGTCACGGCAGTAGGACAATGGAGTGTAGGATCAAACTTGCAAAAAGATGGATTTAGGTCAGATGTCAGGAAGAATTTGTTCACACAATGAATAATCAACAGATGCAAAGTGCTCTGGCTATAGCAGTGAGGGCAAACATCTTAGAGACACCCAAGAGCCAGTTGAATGCTGCAATGGAAGGATTGAAGGTACTTCTTTCTGGATGGATGATCTAAGATGGGCAGCAAGGCTTTCCTCCTCTGTATTTATTTTATTATCATGATCATAGGAAGGATACCACTGCCCTTTAGATCACATAGAACTGAACAATGAGGATAATTCCAAGTATCAGGAATTTAATTATGAAGAAACGTTAAGGATATTGGGCTTATTTTCTTTGGATGGGATATTGATAAAATAAATTAAAAAGAAAATCTTCACTGTGGTGAAGTAAGATCTACAAGAAATGATACCAGCCTAAAGATAGGAAAGGGAGAGCATAGGTAAGTGAGGACATTGATGGGCAGGCGATAAATAGAGTAATAGAACAGGAGGGTAAAAAGATGGTTAAAATAAAGTGAAAGGAACTGCAATTAAAAATGAGTCAAACTGAACAGCATTGCACAGTATCCGTAATAAAACAGGGGAGCTGGAGGCAATCAAGCGTTGCAAGGAACCAGACATAGTGGGGATTACTGAGCCATGGCTACAGAAAAATCAGGACTGGGAATTAAACATTGCAGGGTATAACATAGTTAGAAAAGATAGACAGAAAAAGGGGAGGTGGAGTAGCTGTACTTATTAGGGATAACATAATGGCTGTAGAAAAAAATGATGCAGCTATCAGCAAGACAGAAATAGAATCCATATGGATAGAGATAAAAGATAATAAAGGATCAATCATACTAAAAAGCATAGTCTACAGACCACCTAATCGTGGAAGGGAGGTGGAGGAAGAAATATGCAAACAAATTAGGGAAATGAGTAAAAAACATAGAATAATCATGGGGGATTTCAACTTCCCTGATATTAATTGGACAGAAGAGTTGGTAAAGGGGATAAGGGAATGGAGTTCCTACAATGTTTGCAGTACTCCTTTCTAACCCAGTATGTAAAAAGTCTAACAAGGCAGGATTCGCTGTTGGATCTAGTGATGGGGAATGAAACAAAGCAGATAAGAGAGGTAAAAGTAGGGGAACTACTAGGCAATAGCGACCATAATATAATACGCTTTAAGATAAAAATTGAGAACATAAATATGATAATGACCAGGGTAATAGATTGGAGAAAAGCTGATTTTGAGGGGCTGAGAATAGAACTTGGGAAAATAAAATGGACAACAATATTGGCAATGAATGACGTAGAACAGCAATGGGAAACATTTAAAACAGTGTTCAACAGAGTCCAGGAAAAATATATTCTGCTAACAAAAGAACAAACTAAACACTAAAAGGACACCATGGATGAATAAAACCATAAGGGAGGAATTGTGCTTAAGGAAAGAGGAATACATTAAGCACATCAACAGTAGAAGAAAGCACGATAAAAGAAAATACAAAGAGAGTAGGGGGCTGAAATTGGCCCTCTCAGAAAGACCCGTTGGCGCGTCCTACAGGGTTTTTATCCAGGCGCAGTGCGCAGAGCACCGCCCCCCCCCATCGCCCCCCAGAATTGCCCCTGCCGATCGGTGGATGAAAAGTGGTTTGCGCTGCCGGGCCGCCAACATGCAGACAGGCATCCCCTCTTGGGTGTCAGGCCGCTGGCCTGGCTGACACCCTCCCAGCGGGCGCCACTAAAGTGGCTGCAAAGTTCGCAATGGCCCTCCCCTTTAAAAGAAGGGGAGGGACATTGTGATGCATCAGCACGGCACTGAGAGTCGCACCCCGTGACCACCCTGCGAACGCCTGCTTACCGCGCAACACATTTTCTTGCCTCTAAGAGGCCAATTCTGCACTTCCCGCCCCGGCACTAAAGTTCCATTTAATTCTAAGTGACGCCCCAAACCCAGCGTGGGCCAATTTCGCCCCGTAGGAGTGAAGTCAAAAGAACAATCAAGAAGGCAAAGAGGAACTATGAAATTAAATTTATCAAGGAACATAAAACAAATTAGTAAAATATTTTACAGGCACATGAATGAAACAAGGAAGGTCAGGATGGGAATAGGACCACTAAGGGATGGACAGGATAACACCACAGGTAATAATAGAGAGATGGCAGAAATATTAAATAATTACTTTGCTTCAATATTTACCAGGGAAATAGATCAGGTGGACATGACATTGGATTATGAGATTAGTAATGAAATAAATGTATTTAAAATAAAAAGTGGAGATATATTAAATAAACTAATCAACCTCAAAGAGGAAAAAACCCCTGGTCTGGATGGATTACATCCATGCATTTTAAATGAATCTAGGGAAGAGATAGCAGAGGCATTACTACAGAGGCCGAACTCCAAACCATCGTCAACACCTTCACCGAGAGCATAGGCCTTACACTAAACATCCGTAAGACAAAGGTCCTCTACCAATCTGCCCCTGCCACACACCACTAACCCCAGTTATCAAAATCCATGATGAGGCCTTGAACAACGTGGACCATTTTCCATACCTCGGGAGCCTACTGTCAACAAGGGCAGACATTGACGACGTGGTCCAACACCGCCTTCAGTGTGCCAGTGCAGTCTTCAGCTGCCTGAAGAAGAGAGTGTTTGAAGGCTTGGACCTCAAACCCTTCACCAAGCTCATGTCTACGGAGTATTGGTGATACCCGCCCTCCTACATGGCTCTGAGACATGGACTATGTACAGCAGGCACCTCAAAGCACTGGAAAAGTACCACCAACGCTGCCTCCACAGGATCCTGCAAATCCATTGGCAGGATAGGCACACCAACATCAGTGTTCCCACTCAGGCCAATCCCCAGCATCAAAGCAGTGACCATGCTTGATCAGCTCCGTTGGATGGGCCACATCATCCGCATACCTGACACGAGACTCCCAAAACAAATGTTCTACTTGAAACTCCGACACGGCAAGCGAGCCCCAGGTGGGCAGAGGAAACGCTTCAAGGTGACCCTCAAAGCCTCCCTGGTAAAGTGCAACATCCCCACTGACACCTGGGTATTCTTGGCTCAAGACCACCCAAAGTGGAGGAAAAGCATCCAGGAAGGCGCTGAGCACTTCGAGTCTCTTTGCTGAGAGCAAGCTGAAGCCAAGCGTCAACAGCGGAAGGAACACATGGCAAACCAGGCACCCACTCTTCAACCACCGTTTGCCCCATCTGTGACAGAGACTGTAGGTCCCGCATTAGAATGTTCAGTCACCTGAGAACTCATTTCTAGTGTGGAAGTAAGTCATCCTCGACTCCGAGGGACTGCCTATGATGATGATGATTACTACACATATTTAATTATTCGTTAAAAAAAGGGTAGTGCCAGAGGACTGGCAGATAACTAACACAATACCTATATTTAAGAAGGGAGATAGAACATGTCCAGGTGACTATAGACCAGTCAGCTTAACATCAGTGGTCGGAAAAAGAATGGAATCCCTACTAAAGGAGAAAATAGAAATACATCTAGAAGCCAAAAATATAATAATGAATCGTCAACATGAATTTCAAAAGGGAACGTTGCTTGACCAACCTCATTGAATATTTTGAAGCAGTAACAGGGAGGGTAATGTAGTAGATGTAATTTATCTGATTTTCAAAAGGCCTTCAATAAGGTATCCCATAATAGTCTGATGAACAAGGTCAGAGAATGCGGAGTCAGGGGACAAGTAGCAGAATGGATAGCTAGCTGGCTTCGAGACAGAAAATAGAGAGTAGGGGTAAAAGGCAGCTATTCACAGTGGCAGAAGGTGGGTGGTGGTGTTCCACAAGGATCAGTGCTGGGTCCACTGCTGTACACAATTTATATCAATGATTTAGACTTTGGAATCAAAAACATAATTTCTAAATTTGTGGATGACACCAAATTGGGGGGATAGTGAATACTGAAGAGGACTGCAACAAATTACAGGAGGACATTAATAAACTTGCAGAATGGGCATATAATTGGGAAATGAAGTTCAACACAGATAAATGTGTGGTATTGCATTTTGGTAGGAAGAATAGTGAGGTCATTTATTACTTGGAGGGTGCAAGTCTGGGTGGGGTAGAGGAGCAAAGGGATCTCGGAATACAAATACACAAATTGCTAAAAGTTGCGACACAGCTTAGCTAGGCCATAAAAAAGCAAACAAAGCACTAGGGTTTATTTCTAGAGGTATAGAATTGAAAAGTAGTGAAGTTATGCTAAACTTGTATTGAACCTTGGTTAAACCACACTTGGAATACTGCGTACAGTTCTGGTCGCCATATTATAAAAATAATATAGAGGCACTGGAGAGGGTGCAAAGAAGATTTACAAAGATGATACCAGAAATGCGAGGGTGTACCTATCAGGAAAGGATGAACAGTCTGGGTCTCTTTTCGCTTGAAAAGACAAGGCTGAGGGATAACCTAATAGAGGTCTTTAAAATTATGAAAGGTTTTGATAGAGTAGATACAGAGAGAGTGCTTCCACTGGTGGGGAAGAGCATAACTAGAGGCCATTAATATAAGAAAATTAAATAGGGAATTCAGAACAAACTTCTTTACCCAGAGAGTGGTGAGAATGTGGAACTCGCTACCACAGGAAGCGGTTTAAATGAATAGTATAGATGCATTTAAGGGGAGGCTAGATAAGCATATGAGGGAGAAGGGAATAAAGGGTTATGCTGATAGAGTTAGATGAGGAAAGACGGGAGGAGGCTCGAGTGGAGCATAAACGCCAGCATGGACTGGCTGGGCCGAATGGCCTGTTTCTGTGCTGTATATCCGATGTAATGATCCTTCGTCATTGACCCGAAACATTAACTCTACTTCTTCTCTACAGATGCTGCCTAA